>NW_019392442.1:0-946 GCF_000671375.1 Centruroides sculpturatus
GGAAGAGGATTAAGGCTTAACACTTCCATCAACAATGGAAGTGTTAAGTAATAATTGAAGTGTTACGTAACAATGGAATTGTTAAGAGAAAGAGACGTGCAAGACGCAGATGCAGTTTTTTCATTTTTGCGGGAAATCGAACATATTTTTAGACCCATCTAAAAATTCTCTAATCAGTCCGGAAACAGGGAAACCCAATTCTTTTATTCTGTGAAAACGGGTAACGTTGACTATAACATAATAATGTTAATCTTCCCTATCGTTACTTTTGCTCGAGCAATGCCGGGCCTACCTGCTACTTTTTAAATATTTTAATACAGATGCATTCAATAAATTTCACGACCAGACATATAAAACAAAAATATTAAAAGACAATTTTTGTAATTTACACATGATCATTTTTTGTATTCATTAGTAAAGATTCATTATTTTTATGAAAAAAAAGAGTGAGTAAAACATTTAAAAATTTGTCATAGAAGATGTAGAAGAACAGAGAAAATGCATAAAATTTCACATTAAATTGTGAGAGAACAAATTTTTTGGGAGGAATCTATTAAAATGAAGTTATTACAAGTGGCATAAACTATTCAAATGAACAAACTGCTAAAACCAATGATCAACATAGTGAACAATCTCAAACTGCAAGAAACAATACAAAGCACTAGAAAAAAACTCAATTAATTTAATTATTAATGGAAGAACAACCATTCATTCAACAGATTACAAAACAGTTGGAGATATCTGTAACAACATGTGTCTTCGTAACTAATGCCAGAAAAAACTGGAAATTCTCAAAATTGGTTAACCAGTTTCTGCAAACTGGTAAAAATTAGTTTTTAAATATCAAATGCCAAATCAGTTTGAAAACTGTTTTAAATTAATGTTTAATTATTGTATTTCATTAATATGAATAAATTTTAACATTTTATTGGTTATTAGTTAGTTT
>NW_019392443.1:0-964 GCF_000671375.1 Centruroides sculpturatus
AATCTTTAGCTATGTCTTCGGCTACTCAAATATTTTACGGTTTTTTTTTATTCTACTAATCTGAAGTATAATTTTTTAATATTTTTATATTTTTCAATGTATTAATTTAGTTTGTACAAAACAAAAAAATAATTTATTTACGATACAATAGTCTTTGTTAGGCTTAACATCGACGAAACTTCAACGCGAAGCGACACGCAACGGAAAAAAAATTCAACACGGGATAAATTAATATATTTTTTCGTACATAATTGGTTATCCGAAAAATAAGTTATCCGAACAACCCCAGTCTCCAACTGATTCGGATAAACGACGCTCTACAGTATACTTGTGAAAAAAAAACGAAAAATTAAATAAAAATTTATTAATGTAATTATTTATCTCTAAGCTTTACCCCTGGAAAATTTCCTGTGAACGCCCACGTTCATGTTAATCAAATACAGTATTACCATCTAGAATAATTAAACACATATGTAAAATCGAACTACTTATTTTTCTTGTAGATTCAATTATGTAAACATTCAATTCTATAAAAAAGTCATTACTTTGTTTCTGAATTTTTCGACTGTATTTATGATGATTTATTCTTGGGCTATAAATTCCCACTGCCGTCCACCAGTCTTTCCTTAATCTCGAGAATGGTGTTAGATAAATGAAATTCAAGACCAGAGAGGGAAAGTTTAGAGGCAGGAGATCCCGATTAACTATATATGAATTTCCGATGCAAACAGGAAGTCACGTTATTTCAATTGAAAAATTTCCCCTGAAAGGAGTTAGATGACCGGCACAAATCTATTGCTAACGGAAAAGTAGGATGTACAGGGGCAAAACATTACAGAACTAATTTGAGGTGGAGAGTATATATTTTAAATTAAATAAATTAAAAATATCATTAAAAATTGCAGCCCAGCTTTGTGATTATTTATTCTTTCCCCACAAAGTGTGATCGGTTATCGAAATTTTC
>NW_019392444.1:0-1034 GCF_000671375.1 Centruroides sculpturatus
TTATTTATAATTGAAACTTATAATGACCTTAAAAAAAAAAAAATTAAATGTAATCGAATCGAGATTATGGAATAAATGCCGAACAGGCGGATCTCTTCTTTAATATTCAATGAATAAATCATTAGAAAACGGATTTGTTATTTTAAATCGTCTAGTTTCACTTGGTACCCATCACGTGACTGGAAACTAGTGGCGAGTGCCTTTGATTTCACGTGACTATCGAGAGAAACCGGTTCGTACCTCCATTCAACGACTTCATAATAGTTTCAAATGTCTCGATTCTTCTTTTACTCCAAAATATTTACAAACAATTAGTCTGTTGCCCAAGAGATACATCTTCTTCTGCTTAAAATTAAGATCTTAATACTCATTTTTTTTTTTAAATAAATAAAGTATATAAATATTTAAGAGGATAAGAGAGTTAAAATATATTTTTGTCATCCTATTAAGAAGCTTTAAATAACAACACAGTATAAATAATTGGCTTAATATAACAGCATTCGATCATTAAACCCTCATCGGTTTGTCAGTGTAAAGTATAAAATTTATGAGATAATTAACAGCGATGAAGACGTTTCTTTTATCAAAGGATTGCTTGAAAGAATCTAAAGTAGTCGATATTATTTGTATTAATTAGATTTAAATTCAGTCAAACAAAAGAAATAGTCCGTACACTCGTGCGTTGAATAAATAATAGATAACAGAACAAGAAACTATTTAATTGTTTTCGATTAGAATGCAAACACATGCGTAATGTGTATTAATTAGATAGAGTAAAAAGTTTGAATTAAGTGAAATAATTACATAATAGATCTCTCTGAATGTTCTTTTTTGTGTGTGTGTGGTGAGGAAAAATAAAGTAAAAATAATTGATCATACAAGAAAGTAAGACTATTGAGCTATAATTAGATGACCCCCCTATAATACTGTTGATAATTCTTTTATATGAATTCCATGTTGTACGAGTCACTTAGATTTTACAAATACGTGAGCCGTTCACAGCCCGGCACACGTATTTGTAAAATCTAAGTGAC
>NW_019392445.1:0-927 GCF_000671375.1 Centruroides sculpturatus
TAACTATAACATATAGCCTGTATAAGAGAGAGTAGTAATTGTTCGAGAAAAGTAGCAAGATTATTAAAAATGTCAAAAATGGCAATTACTGTACTATTATCTCAGAAATTTTTAAAAAGATTAATTTAAAACTTTACATATAAAATAATTACTTTTTAATTCCAAACATAAACATAAATTTTCGAGTTTTTGACGTTAGTCTACTTTTAATAAAATTTGAGTGTCCTACTTTTAAGTAGGGTATTTCTTCTAGAAAACGACTAAAGTCGTACCAATTTCATCAAGTTTCAAATACATTACA
Source organism: Centruroides sculpturatus (assembly GCF_000671375.1). Classification (NCBI taxonomy): domain Eukaryota; kingdom Metazoa; phylum Arthropoda; class Arachnida; order Scorpiones; family Buthidae; genus Centruroides; species Centruroides sculpturatus. The sequence continues at coordinate 302 of NW_019392445.1, forward strand.
ATTTTATTCTTAGGATTCCGTGTAAATTTATAACAGTAATGGAAACGCTTCTACGGTGATTTTGATAGTTTTTAGACAACGTGCTACTGACTCACCAGTTTCCGAACTTCGTATTGTATAATGCGCTAATTTTCCTAAGTGATAACAAATACAATAAAGCTCAAACTCGTGTTTACAATCTCCCTCAATTTCCGTATCGACGTTTACGTTTCATTATATAGGCCTATATATATATATATATATATATATATATATATATATATTCATTAATAGTATAATAAATACAATTCCGTAAATTTAAAATTGAAATCATCATCATCACGATTTAATGATTAATGATGACGATTATTTAAAACATGAGACTTAGATTTTTGCGATTTTCAAATAAAAGTTCTATTAATAAGTTTAATATAGTTTCTAAAAAGCTCTGTTAGTAATATTTAATTAGATATACATTGTAATATCGGACGTACTTAATAACAGTTTATTTAAAAAACGAAAGCCAAAAGAAATCTAAAGGAAGAAAATAACTAGAAAACTAGAAATTATCTTGGTTTATTTAATTTAATTTTTTTTTTTTTTTTTTTTGTAAAATTCGCTTATTAGAAAATTAATCTGAACAGATT
>NW_019392446.1:0-943 GCF_000671375.1 Centruroides sculpturatus
TTTCTAAACCTCTGCGTCAGTACATCAGATACTTAACTCCAAGTGCACAGTGAGTTGTTGACCTTTTTTTTTTCTCTTTTTTTCTTTTAGGCATCAGAATTTTTCATCAAGCTATTTGAACTTGCGTAGCTAATATTGAAAGATTGATCGCAAGCCACATAAATTCATTAGACGGGCCAGATCTGGCCCGCAGGCCATATGTGGGCCATACCTGTCCTATACTTATTAAGCAGCTATTGCTCTGTAGATCAAGTTTGTAATTGAAACTTAAAATTAGCATATAACACCATTACATAATAAAATTCCTTTTAAATTGTCTTTTAAACACAGATAGTCCATAAGTTATGTGCAGAGAAATGTAAGTTTTGCCTTAAAAATTTATGAAATAAATTACTTATTAGTTGAAATTTTAGATGTATAAGGAGTAGATTAAAAGTAATTGTTACAACATTATAATTTCTAACAATTAAATTTGTCTATTTAAACTACTTTTGAAATGAAATTAGACTCAGAATCACAATCATTACCATTGTTTAACATTTGAATACCACAATAATTTGCTTAGGACAGTGTTTCTCAACAGGGGCAATATCGCCCCATGTGGGCGTTTTTCCATGTTGGAGGCAATTAGTAACAATTTATATTTTGGGGGCAAAAAACAATTTTCTGGGCAATATAGTGAAGCATTATATTAAGAATAATTAGATATTTTATTCGTTATATCGTACAATAATTAAACAAATAACATTATACTAGTCCCTAGTCTATTCATTACAATATGAATTTGGCATTAGCCTCGGTCCTCAGCATCAAAATTTCAAAGCTTGCAGCGGGGATTCACAGCGAATAGTGCTTAATTTTAATTTTGTTAATAATATCAAAATCTAATACGTATTCTGAGTAAATAAATGTTTAATTTTTTACAAAGTATATAATTATCAAA
>NW_019392447.1:0-16384 GCF_000671375.1 Centruroides sculpturatus
TTAAAATTTTTTAGTTAAAAAAAAAATATATATACACTATATTTTAAAGCGTTTAAAATACATTAAAAATTATATAAGAAATTAAAATAAATATAAAGTACTTAAAATGTTTTTCTATTTAACAAATCTTAAATAGAAATTGCCTTCTAAAGAGTGTTGTAAGAATCATCTTTCTCTTATTTTTTTTAATGACAGTTTGTAATTTTACCTAATAGTTATTATGCATTAAAATTTCCTATAAAATCAAGATTAAAGTAGAAAAGTTATTGTTTATTTTTAAGAAATAATTGTTTTACGAAATTATGTAACATATTAACTTAACATCAGTTTAATGTATCCACTTACCATTCTTTTAACTGTTGAAAGGATGTTTTATAATGGAAATATATGTAGAGAATTAATAAATATCGTTTTAATATACATAATAGCTCAAAAATTAGTTAACTAAGATTATCGAAGAATTTAATTAATCAAATTTTAAAGAATTTGATATAAAACTGTATATAGAGTAAATACCGTATATCATGTATACACAGTACAGTTTTATTAAATTCGATTCTATTGATTTAAAACTTTATAACAATACATTTTTATATTAAAAAATTATTAAAATGTTTTATGACATTTTTACTATTAATAAAAACGAATATAACAATGTTGTATTTAAAATGTTAATTGATTTTTGGGCCACAAACTGTATATAGACTAACATTCTTGTGTACGAATTATAAACTTAAGGAATAGTCAGTAAAAATCTAATACTAATGAAATTAAAATGCTTTAATTCGTAAAACAAATTAGAATATCCGTTTATTCTGTCAAATTTGAAAAATTACAATTTTTAGTCAAGTTGATAAATGAATTTCAGTAAAAGAACTCGTTTATCATACAATTTATCATCCATCAATTTTCTTAAATTTATAATTTATGCATGATGTAGTCGGTAGATAAAATATATTTTATCTCTAATTGCACATAAGAAAATCTTAAATCAAAAATTTTAAAACTTTATCTATCTACTTAACTGACTTCTAAATATATAAATGTCAAGATAGATATAAATGAAAAAAGATGACATTTACTGCTTACTAATTGAAATCTAAAAATGGGAAAATTTCAGTTCTTTTAGTTACACATAACTGTAAATTTTGTTAATAAAAAAATTATTTAAAAATAGTTTTAAGGTATTATGATTAATCTATGTGTATTATGTAATACTGTACAAATATTTATAATAGATATATGTAGATATAAAAGTTAAATATGAATGATACAGTAAAACTTTTTTAAAACGACCACCCCAAAACTTACGTCTTGTCAAATGGGTGACGAAAATATAATGGATACAGAGGACTATACTGTATCCAACAGTAATACATAGTATTATATGTAATATTTTATTATAAGATTACATAGGCCATACTGTTAAAAATGCCGTGTTGATTAAATTAACATTATATTGCAAGAAAATTTATTTACTAATACATCACATGTAATTCTGCATACTGTACTGTACATTACATACAAGAAAATGTAATGTACACAGTCTTAAATAGACATTTTCTTTCTCTGTTTTAACTTTTTTGATAAAGTAATGCCTTCAATATTGCTTTTTTATTTGGTCAGATTCCTCTTTTAGACCAGTGGATTTCAAAAACCGCCCAGATTTATCGCCATCAATTACAATTTTATCTATCCCAGCAGAATATTAACAGTAAAGTATGTATATTCTGCACATTAGGACCGAATAAGAGAAAATAGAGACATCGAAGTTGAATAAAAAGATCAAGACGATTTTTTTTTTGCATCTAATTCAACAGTGTATCTTGTACATTATTTTATATTGAACATGTACTGTACATGATCATGGTTTCGATTTTTATCATCCCATCCAGGATGATAAAACTGGTGTCTCATGAAAGATATTTTTTACGAAGGGATTATGTGTCCAGGTGGTTATTGGTAAAGTAAAGAAGTGAGTGGGTGGTTAAGGACGTTTTAAAAACAATGAGTCCTATGGAATAAAAATTCTATTTTAAGAAAACCTGAAAATCTAAAGAAGTGGTTGGCATAAAGGGGTAGTCACTCTGGAGAGGTTTTGCTATATATATTAAATATTTATTAATTCTCTTAAAAATAGTATAAACTACAGTAGTGTTTTATATTTTATATTTATTAAGAATGAAAAATCATAGTATTAATATTACTAGAGTTTATAAAATGTTATTTCTTACATTTTGCAACAAACTTCTACACTAAATTCATTCAAATAAAAACGTGCAATGTATTTTGATCAAGATGTTACTTATTAAATCCTGATGATGTATTGATTTTGTAAGCTGTTAGAGTCGATTAATGACATTTGTTATGTAGTAATAATATAATTTACGCTCTCATCGAACTCTTCGATTTGTTAACAAATGTAAAATTTAGCAATCAATAATTTAATATGAAGAGAAAGTAATTATTTCGAGCTTTGGTGATGAGTCGGTGATGGGAAGAATCTTAAGTTGGATTGAGAGCCAATTCGAAGTAATTGAGACGAGAATGATATAGATAATTGGTCATAATTTAATAAAAATTCTAAAGAGCAAGGTAATTTAATATGTTCAATAGAAATTATATATAATATTTTCGATTTAATTTTACTTATTAGTTTTACATTGAAAATTAAAATATAAATTGATTCAAAGGAATAATCTATTGTTTTTAGCCCTTAATATTGTTTAACATTTAGTCTAGATCAAATAGACACATATACATACGGGTTTATCACACCAGTGAACGAGATTAATTTACAAAATCTTTAATTATTATTTAACACCTTATTAAATAATACTCTTCAATAAATTACGACTCTTTTTAACATGTATATAATATAAAACACTCAAAATGCATTCCGGACTCAATACGTTTTTCTTCAGTTGGTGTTCATACACCAACAGAAGAAGGACATATTAATCTCGTTCACTAGTGTGATAAACCCGTATGTACTGTATGTGTGTCTATTTGATCTAGACTAAGTGTTATATAAATTGATATTATTTTTTTTTTAGAAGAGTGTTAAAAATTTTTGATTTGTTCGAATAATTTCTATGTGCACTTGCGATACTTTATAAGCTTGTTATTTTATTTTCATTATTATAAACATTCATGCTTTAAAGAAATTTTATTTATGAATTTGATAATGATGATGGAACAACTTAGTGCATTTATAGTGTTTAGAAAGTTGGTTTAAACTAATTAATACTCTTATTGTATGACGAACTCTCTTTAAATATATAAAAGTAACTGAATAAATATCTGATTTTTACAGGGTAATGTTAAGAACTGTCAGCTATAGATTGCATGGTCTAGTTCCAGCCTCCTACATTTGTGCAGACCGCTATGATAGAGAGGCAGTTGTTAGGTCTTTAGCTGATGAGGCTACGTTGAAACCTCGATTGGTTTTAGGACAGCTACCTTCTACACCGGACGAATTGCTCAAATTAGATCAGGTTAGTCTCAAATGATAAATAAATAAATAAAATATGCATTTTAAAATATTTATTATTTTATTTAGGTATTTATCAAGTCCGAACTTAAAGTAGGTGTTGTCTATGTCAAAGAAAATCAATCCACTGAAGAGCAGATTTTAGATAATACAAATCACAGTCCATTGTTTGAGGAATTTCTTTCAGTTTTAGGAGACAGAGTTCGTCTTAAAGGTAAGTAAAAATAACTAACTTTTTTATAATTTATGTTACGTAAAGTTTAGGTTAAAGTAATTTCTTGAATTTTTCATAATAATTTCAAATTATTATCGGAATAATAAAGTATAAAATTGATGTTAATGCTTCTATATGAAAAAATATGTAACAAAGTCGTCAGTGTAATTAAAGTCTAAACAAATTTCACAAAATAATGAAAAAATTTCATTTTGGTACTTTTCGTATAACCTAATTTTTACGAAAGGTAATTTTAATATTTTTACCTTAAAAATTAACGAACGTATTAATCACCAAGAAATTAATACGATCAAAATTAAAGATGCAATTTTTTATTATTAATAAATATATGAAAATATTTTAAAAGATTTATTATTTGTGTATAAATTAAACTACTAATTATTACGATCTTCTTGAAGCGTGAATCATTAAAAATATATTTATGATATAAAATTAGGATCGGAACTTCGAAACTGTAATAAATTAAATTAATTTTTCTACAGTTTGAACTTTTTCTTATATTTAATTGCAATCATTTCAATTCATTTAACGTTCGTGTTAATAGATTAATAAAATTTTAATATTGTAATATAATTATAATTTAAAATATTTTAAATTTTCTTCTTGTTTTTATTTGTGTAAACCGTTCTATTTAAAGTTTTTAATACATTTTAAATAGGATTTTATTATTTTGAACTATGTTTTAGTTGTTTAAAGAAGATATTGAAATTCACATTTATTGTAATATCAGGCTTTAGTTCTTATTGAAAATCATAGTGGAAACTGATTTACATAGATCTATAGGAATTTTTGTTTTTTAAATTTATATAATGCCTAACGGCAAGCAAGAATTTTCCTTTTAGTTTTCGCTTTTATAATCAATAAACACATAAACATATTTTCACTTTTCAAATACTTCTTCTGTAATATTATCATCAAAACTTCACATTCTAACTTTACTAAACTTTTTTCATTCATATATTTCAAACAATTTTATATCGATTTTTTATTTAAATCTGTAAAATATAAAATTATTTATTTTGTATAAATTTTAACGTATTTCTGACTAAAGGTTTAAAAGAATATATTCGTTATTATATGTCTTGTATTTCTGCAAGTAAACTGTGATATTTCTCAAACTAAAAAATTTATATATATACACTATAAATTGCTAAACAGAAGTGCCCAACAAAATCAATAAAGTTATTTTCACTTTAAGGAGAAAAAAGGGGGGAAAATTTTCCGGATTTGTTGTTGTGTTCGATCTTTAAAAAACTGGAAATTTTGGGAAAAAAACATTTTTATGAGAATATTTTATTTATATTAACCGAGATTTTATAAATCAAATTGTTTAATTTTAACTTTGAGATATTTGATTTATTGAGTTTTAAATATAAAATATGCCATTTTCGATATATTGATTATGATTTATAGTTTTGAAATTTTGTTATATATATATATATACGAGTTTTTCCTATTGAAAGATTAGAATCTCCTTTCGATTTAGCTTCTATTAGAGATCTTGATGATCTCACAACGGAAAGAGTCTCTATCTATCTATCTCTATCTTTCTATCTTTGAGAGATAGAAAAGTAGAGATAGAGACAATCTCTCTTTATCTCTATACTTCTATCTCTCTCTATCGTTCTCTCTAAAAATGTATTATAAGAAAATATTTTCGGAACTAATACATTCTTCAAATATTCAAGATATATTTAGGGTGGACCAAAAGTCAATTAACCGAAATATATTTTTTTATGATTACTTTAAAAATTATTAAAACTAGTTTGGAACAGCTACAATTTATTATTTGCATGTCAATTGTGACGTTTTACTTCATGTGTTTATTGAAATGATTGAATAATGATTTGCAGTTATTCCAAATTTTAATTACTACCCTTAAGATAATGTTTAATATATATTGGCCTATATATATATATAGCCTATATATATAGTTTATTGTCAAATAATTTAATTTTAAATCTTATTTTTNTAAAAATAAATTTAAATTAAATCGATACAAAAATATTTCACGCATACCTCTTCCTGTCACATACATCGTAAAGACATAACTTACGTCTTCATACGTCATATACGTCTACATACATCTACTGTTTGTACATTTTACAATATTAATTGGATTCTTAGCATCGTTAATTTTAAAAGAATAGAACGTTTTAAATTGCTCTCCTTTTGTATGAAATAAAAGATTATATTTAAAATTTTTTAGTTAAAAAAAAAATATATATATATAAATACTATATTTTATCCATTATTTATTTGATTATAAATTTATTTATATTTAAATAAGCAATTTGCCAATGATTTTGATTCGTAACGTAACAATTGTTATATTAGTTTCAGCGAATTCAGCGAGATACCAATTTATTGGTAACAGTTTCCAGATTGGTTTTCAAACGACTTTTTCCAATTCTTGGAAATTGGTTTCTGAAGCATTCAACTGAATTACTTATCCAACAATGTAATCCAAAAGAAGTTAAAAAGAGACATTGAAAAGCGATAATCTTTCGATTCTCTAAATTGAAACATTGTTGTTCCCTTAGTTAAATTTAAGTGATTATCTTCTAAAACTATTAATCAAATCGAATGTTTTCAATCTTTNTAATTTATATCTTTTAAAAATATAGAGAAATTCTAATCTTAAATTTTATACTTTCTATGAGAGGTAATACGTGTTCAAAGACTTTAACAGATTAGAATTTAATTAGATTGATTAGAATTTAATTTTATCAACCGATCTGATAACATGAGATGAAATAGTTCTTTCTAATTTAAACAATGATTTGATCATGTTATTTTATAAAGGTTTGATTTTATCAAAGAATTTATTATGTAGATTATTTAAAGTATTAAAAAAAATTCAGAATTAATGATTTATGTAATTTGACACGAGTTTTAATATTATTAATTTTAGCTTTTTTTTCGAATATTAAAAGAATGTCAACACGAATTTTATTAATAAGTCCTTTGATTTTATTGTAACGAAAATTAAAGATTATAATAGACGACCAAACTTTCAAATATTTAAATTAATTAACTAATTTAATAGCTTATTTTTAGTAAAAGATTTTTTTTTCTTAATCTTCAAGTTTAGTTTTATTTCATTTTTTGATATTTATAGATAAAGAATTATAAAATATTCAGATTCTTTTAAAATGGAGTAACAGGAATAGAAAGTAGTAAATTATCAACAAACTGGAGACTTTAACGTAATTTAGATACACAGAAACTGCATTTTAATTAAGAAAGAAATTGAATGAATCATTAACTTGTATGTTAAATTAAATACTAAAATAAAAGATAGAAAGGAACTTATAAAAAAGCAACTTTATTCATTTAAATACATTTTCAAATCTTGTTCAGAAATGATGGTAACTTCATTATCATAAATTCAATTGATAAATTTACAGGGAATAAAAGCTTAATTTTCAAAGTTTGATATTATCTAATCCTGTAGTGCAATTAACAATGACTACCAGTGACTTGTTTTGTTTCTTTAAAAGTAATATGTTAACTCGCATTTCTTAATGTTCAAGTTAATTTATTAATCCAGAATTCTGATGAATAATTATAGATAAAGTCACGTTCTTACTGTTAACAATTTAAATGCACAATAAGAATAATATAGTGTATTTTTAAATATATGACAGTAGGATCTTTAATTGACATGTAATAAATGGGTTTTTTTAGTTATTTATTTTTTTTAATAAAAAGTTTTGTAGATGTTGGAATAATTCTTATTTTAAAAAGTCATTAATATTACAAGGGATTTATCAATATTTAATAATAATTCCGAGAAGAATCTAAAGTGAAGAAAACGTTAATAATTTCGAAACATGAAACTGCTTTCCTTTTCAATTTAAAGAAACCTTTTATTAATTCTGTTTTCGTAACAAAGTCGTTTAGAAAGGGATCAAATAATTCTAGTTAAATAAAATAAATTATAGATTTTTCCATCTTGAAAATTATTAGTTTGATAGAAATTTTGATAACAGTTTTCGTATTCTTACGATTTAATAAGAGTAAATTTATTGTTATAAATTTTAAAATATTTAATTAATTTACAGAATTTGTTAGCTTCTTTAAAATTTTATCAGTTAATTACTTAATGAAGTTAGTTTTCGCTTTACAAGGTATTTCAATAGTTTTAAGCGATTATAAATATCGAATTTAACGAAAACTTATTGACTTTTGTAGTATAATTCTTAATTTCCTCCTTATACTATTTAGTCAACGATATAAATCCTTACCGGATATGGAATATCTGTAAAATATAATTTTAAAAAGTACAACCAATATCATTTATGAAAGATCCTGTAATTGATATGGAAGATTAAAATTGCAACTGAAGCTTATAGGAAATTAAACTGCAAGACTTCTAACTTTCCTATATTATTGAATTTCCTTTACCCTATGCTTAAAAATAGAAATTTTGATTGTAAGATAGATAACTGTTTTGTACATGCTATAATAATAATAATAATATATTTGCTACATCGTTTTATAATCAGTTTTATAAACTGTACTCACTTAATGAGAACTAACTAATAAACACTTTGCAAATTAGCTATTTGCAAATATGAATTCTGTATTAATGGATCTTATTACATTTATGTAGAAAAACCTTCTAGCGTAAATTTTGTAAAAGTTTGTTTGGAATCAAGCAAAATTGATTTTTTATTATTACTTTTATTTTATATATGTTAGAGAGAAAGCCAATGAATTGTTATCATGGCATATCTTGAAAATCTTAATTTATAGATTTTAGTAAAATAATATAAAATAAAAATAAAAGTTTCAAGTTTGTTTATTTTTATAAAAGGAAACAAACCTGAACAAACTCCATTACAGCCTTGATAATTACTTTCGTTTAAAAGTTAAAATGTTGATATTTCACATATTAAATTAAGCTTGACTATAGGAAGAATGCATTGAAACTATTTAAAATTTAAATAAATATTAAAGAATGGAATATTTATGTAAAACGTAAACAGTTTCACTATATTTACACAAAAGCGAAATTAAGATTCATCATAAACAGCTGTTTTAGTATTCTGTTATACCGGATATTGATAAGTAATTCATATACTACGTATCTAAATACTATAAAAGTAAGCATGGCAATGTGGGATACTTACTTTTACAATTTCTGCTCTGTACAGATTGAATGCTTCATACGTTTTGGTAATTCAACTTAAACTGTTGTCAATGACCAAACTGTGAACCACGGCCCGCTGCATACTTGACTGCAAGCATATTTAAAATACAATCATAAACGATTAAAAATATTCAAGAGTTATATGTTTGTCAGGAATTCTTCCTGTATTATATAGTGTGTTACAGTGTTAGAAAGGTAAAACTTCGTCTTCCTCTTGGAGCATTAAGAATTCCAATAAACTTTTGAGAAAATGTGTGCTAGTAAATCTAAAATGTATGCTGTAAACATACATACATAGTTTTTGTATGAATATTATTTTGTAAGTGGAAGAGCGTGCTTTGATTTTAATACTTAAAATTTAGTTTCATAGTTTCTTTGATTTGGTAAAACAGGAATACTACAATCCTCCAGTGGGAGAAAGAATGAAGACAGGAAATATAGTTGAGAAGCCCGGTTGTAAAAAAGCTCTTATGTCTAATGAAACTATATAATCAAATAAACTATAAACAACCAAAACTGAACAGATGTCCTAGTGCAGAGTAAACAAAAGAAACCAAATATGACAACCGAATATGCAAATAATGAAGGTATATTGATTTTGAGGTAAATTGTATTAAAATTTAATCTCGAAAATACTGTTAGATACATACTAAATGAATTGATGTAAAAGTAACGTAAACTAAAAGATCAAAATAGAAATAGGTGAATTGTGATTTAAAAAGTCAAAAGCATATTATATTACTGTATAAAATTTTGCGAAGTCTACCACAGTGAAATGAAAATTATATAAGATTATATACTGTAACTAAAATAATAATTAAACCTATGCAAACTATACATGTAAATTTAATGAAATAATTTTAATGTATTAAACAAAACAACACTTTTATTGGTTATGTTGGTCCCGCCAGATACATACAATTTATTTACACATATATGATTAAATTCTACATTTGGTTATGTTTATCGGTTATCAATGGGAAGAGTAGTGGGATGCTCTCACCCCGTAAAACATTATTAAATGCATTGTCATTGAACTTACATATGTCGATGACGACGACGATTCTCCAGATCGTGATCTCGCCATTATGTAAACTCGGACTTCGCCAATCTTAGCCAATTCTACTTTGATTCAATGACTCAACCGAGTCAAATAGGCGATTTACCTTCCCTTAGTTTTAAGCTGCACAATGTTTATTCAAACCATGACGACGATGTTACTTTTGACGATATCCTTTCTCGGCGGGATTGTAATTATTTCACGTTAGAGTTATATAAGTGAAATCCCGATTTTTAAGCACACCCACTTTTCTGGAGATAACAAAAGCAACAATCATGTTTTTGTTTATCTTTTCGTTTATCTTTTCGTAGCATGATACCGGCTTGGACGTCGCCAGATTAACAAGGTTCGTGTTCAAGATAGAGGGTTAGGCAGAGGCTCGCATTCGAAAAATCTATCGCAGTCTTTTTTGGCCATCAGTGACGAACGCAGCCCATTTACAATTTCTGGTATGAAAAAAATTAAATCTCTGCACCAGGAACTAATGAAACGTTTTACACACACAAAACATACCAAAATTTTTTACATAAAGCATCACATACATTAAACCCTGAAGCGACAATACACAATATCATACATAATACAGACGCAATTATGTGTACAAAACGTACAAAATGTTCACTTCGTACATCACAAACAAAATATATTAGCACATAGAATATATTTAGCATATATAGCATATATAAATTACAGGAAGGAATTCGACAGCATCCCAAACTCATGGGTATTGAATACACTATAGCTATACAAAATAAATCCAACATTTGTTATATTTTTAGAAAACACAATGCAACACTCCTACACTTTAGACTTCGTAATACATACATCAAAACAAACGAAATACATATAAGGCGAGGTATTTTCCAGACTCATTAAGTCAATTTTGGTTTCGTCTGGCGTCGAATCCATTGTCCAATAGGTTGAACCGTAATTATGAATATACAGTCGACCCCCCTATAACACTATTGATTATTCCGTTTTATATGAGTTCCATGTTGTACGAGTCACTTAGATTTTACAAATACGTGAACCGTTCACAGCCCGGCACACGTATTTGTAAAATCTAAGTGACTCGTACAACATAGAATTCATATAAAATGGAATAATCAACAGTGTTATAGGGGGGGGTCGACTGTAATATCAAACATAACAAACCAACACAAAATATACTATCTGATTTTATGTACTGTACATGGACAACAAAAACTTTGCATCTACGTAAGGTACATCTAAATCACCTATTATAAGTTACACACACTCCACATTCAAATGGAGTTTGACCTAGACAAATGCAGAACACTTCACATAGAAAAAGGAGTCCTGCAGTAAGATGATTTTGTACTCGGAAATGGAGACCTCGTTGAATCTATGGATGAAAGTGAAGTCTATAAATATTTATGATTCGAACAGGCCAAACTCACAGAACTTGCACAAATAAAACAGACTAACAAAAGAATACAACAAGCAAACTGATCTGATTGCAAAATACATACTGTTCAATTGTTAAAATAGTCTAAAGTTATCAATAAATAACAAATCTTTAGGACTTTAACGCCGTTTAAAAAATAATAATTGATTTGATTTATTAATAGATTTACCACATGATTAAATTTTTCAGCCGATTTTTTGGAATTTAGACACTATCGAATGCTGACATATCTAAAGATATCACCACACAACACGGGCTTTTTTAATTATTATGCCTTTTTGTCCTTTTTAACTATTTATAATTTACTTTGTATACTAGTACTTTCTATATATTAACAGGACTTATTATACTGGAAAATTATGGATGCAGATATCTAGTCTTACAGTTCAAAAATAGACAGCTTATTTTTATTCGTATATTATAGTATGTTATCTTATTTCAGCTGTTTTAAGTGGTTCTGCTATATTACACTGTAGTATAAAACTAAATTTTGGTTTTATTCGAAACTTTCCTTTTAAGTAAAAAAAAATAATAATTGATTTGATTTATTAATAGATTTACCACATGATTGAATTTTTCAGCCATAGACAGCGAGCTCTCAATATAACAAACTTTAAAAGAATGAGTTAAATCATTCACTGTATCAAGAGTTTATTGTATACAGTATATAAAGAATAATAAGAATCAATAAAATTGTTTGTTTGTTGTATTTTTCTAATGAAATTGCTATATTATTTACGATGCCACTGTATTATCATCAACATTTTTAGTATAATTATATATGCAGATATAACATAAACGAACAATTCTTTATTGTGACATCGTCACAATGCCGGACTGTAATTTTTTTATTTATTTAACTTAAAATATATTTTCTCCACCCCAAATTAGTAGTCGAGGCCCCTGTACATCACACTCTTCTTGTTAGCAATAGAAGTGCCGGTCATTTAACTCTGTTCAGGAAAAAATTTGGAAATAAAATAAGGTGACTTTTGGTCCAAACCAAAAAGTTTTCATGCAATTAATCTGAGCCTCCTGACCCTAATCTTTCCATATATGGTCTTGAATTTCATTTATCTAACATCGTTCTTGAGAGCAAGGAAGGACAGACATACAGATGGACGACAGTGAGAATTTATAGATCTACAATTTATTCAAATTGCAATCCAATAAGTATTAACTAAGTACTATGATCAATTTTTTTATAATTAAAATTTTGANATATGCAAAGCTTTTTTTTCAGTTTACAGCAGTATTTATTACACAAAATTTAAGTAAAGCTTAACATGCCGATCTTGCCCCGGTCTCCCCTAAATGAATTGAATTTTTTTTTATTTTGTTCAAATTTTTGTGTGTTTCAGTAAATGATAGGGGTCCATTTTGTGGAAAAATAGTGTTTTAAGTTACAGTCCAGCAATTCTTAAGTATACAAATATTTTTCCTAAAACATGTTTCATCGGATAAGCTATTTATACATCACTATCTGCAAAGGTGAAACATTCCTTTAACTTGAAACAGTCAAAAGAATGTTAAATATATTGGGAAGTTTTAGAATTCATAAAACTTAAATGGTACATTACGATGTTTTTGAATTTTCACTGGTCTATGACTTCATGAGTTAATCTCTGTCATGATTATTTTTCCATAGTCTTTCCAATTCGAATGATACTAATTTTTTTTTATTTTGGTTAAGTAATTTTTGAAAAATCGTTGTTTTTCGATTTGGTGTCACCGATTAAGTATAACTCAGCCATTAGACTTTTAGCTTGATCACTTGTCAATATATTTGAGAACATTGGTTATTGTTAGGTTCGTCTTTTATGGCTGAGTTATCAGCCATTTAGTTTTTGGAAATAGGACAAATACTGAAGATCCTATTTATTTGAGTTCTAAGTTTTCATACTTTTTGTTGCTACTTTTATTTTTCGTACTCTGCGATTTGAAAAAACTATATTAATGTCGAACGAGTTAAATGAACTACAAACAACATTGTCATAAAGTACAGAGTGAATCAGAAAGCATTCTACACATTTGATCTCATCATGTGCTGACACTATTTTATTTACCGGGAACCGATGAATGACATTTGCCAGCCAAGTGTTGAAAATGATATTGAAATCACGTTTCGCCAGTCTCACAAGCTCCTGGTTTTTTGTAAGTAATTGCTCATGCTGAAATTGTAACTTTTTGCTCATTCCTCTGGAACAAAAGTTCAAGTAATCTGTCTCATGGCAGAAAAGAGCATTCAAACTCCCATTGTTAATACTTCCATGGAGGAACTTATAAAAGACAAACAGAACTACGGCCTGACTCACAGCAAAAGACTAACATACTTCACCCTGCTGAACCGAACCTGGAAATTACCGAGGCACCAGCAGTAAATGACAAAACGTACAATGTGTTTACTGACGTGTCGAAATCTGCCGAGGGCGTTGGCTGAGCATTAGTTATTAATAACACCTCTGGAAGGTCAATTTACCAGGCCTGCTTCAAGCTAGGAATGCAATGCTCAAACAACCAAGCCGAAAGTTTGGCTATTTTGAGGACGTTGCAATGTATCGGAGACAAGCCGATGTTCAGAAACAAGACAATGCACATCAACAGCGATAGCAAAACGGCCCTAGCCCAAATCAGATATCTACGCACAATGTTAACTATAGTTCAAGAAACTATCAACCTTCTGACGTTACTTAGAGGAAAAGGGATAAAAATCCTCTTAAACTGGGTCAAAGGGCATGCCGGGATAACTGGAAACGAACGAGCCGACTTACTCGCAAAAAAGGCGGCTAAGGCTGAGATGCCCATCTATTTCATCACCATTCTATCGAGCCTGGTCAAGTTCCAACTAGACATCATGACCCAAATCTGGCAACATAGATGGGAAGCAGAAAAAACAGGCAGACTTGACTTCCAATTTTTTCCAAGAATTCAGGACAGGAGGCGCACGTCTTTTTACCATCCAAACTTCATTACTACCCAAATCGTTACAGGGCACGGGAACTTCAAGACATACCTGAAGCGTTTCCTGAACAAAGGAAATGAGAAATGCCCTTGTGTCCTAGCTGAGAATCAAGATGTGCAGCATATCATCTTTTTTGTGCACTAAATACAAAAATGAAAGACGAATTTTAGCGAGCACTTTGTATGACCATGGTTTTCACTGGCCATGCCAGTTGAAAGCCTTTTTCACGAATCAAAAGACCCTACAGGCTCTTGAAACTTTCATCAGAGCTACAGACATTCTAAAATATAACAGCTAGGCGAACTATTCCGCGGTTCCCCTCTCGTTAGAGAGGGTTGTACTGTACATACACGTTTTGTTTTGACCCCATGGCAAGACAGCTGTTGGGGCTCTCTTCTCATGTACTGGCTGTGTTGTACTTACGCGATTGTTTTTTTTTTTTTTTTTTTTGTTATCGCCAATGCCATGGGCCTTGTCATTTGTACAAACGCGAAAGTTTTCTTATGTTACCTCCTAAGCCATGAAGGGCTTTGTCTGTTTTTCCCCCCAAGTGGATTGTTCTTACGCGTTTTGTGTGTTGAGTTCCAAAACAAGTTACCCGTTATGGAGCTCCTACTGCCTCAAGTTGCAGAGTCAGATATTCTGTACACAACTGTATGTAATTGCTATTCATTGGTGTTATACGATTGGCACTCGGTGGCATTCTGAAGTCTTATGCTTCATACTTTCCTGTCATTCTTTTCTTTTCTTCATACTTCTGACTTCTGCTATAACCCTTCATATTTCCTTTTCCAAGGCTATACCTGGAAGGAGGCCTTCTAATCCTTTGGTAAATATAAATGTCTCATGGCAGACATACGAATTTACTAAACAAACTCAGATTTAACAATCTTTGACGTTGATTTCCGAGAATATATACATCGAACGAAGAACACTTTACGAGAGAGGAACATTATCAAAAAATTATTTCATAAAGTAAAATTAAGTCGTGGAAAAAATTTTGTAAACTACTGTTGTAGGAAATCAAATTTTCGTTCTATAAATTCGCAAAAGATAATCTCAACGAAAAATCATCTAAAGTTCTTTTTAAAGACAGAAACAACTTTAGTATTTTCTTGACCCCAGAACAGATGGAAAAAGTCATTATATCACTAGACACTACATTTCACAACTTTCCTTCACGGACAATAATTCCAAATTCGATATTTATGAAATTACTGTTTAGTAATTTTAGTAAAAAATGGCAAGCAGTATAAATGTACATTTGTTGAAATTGTTAAACATGTACATTATTCCTAATTTATTTAAAAACAATTGTTTTTTTCTCCTAACACCTTTTTAACTATTTGAATGAAATAAATTTATAAACTTCTCAAGCCTAACAACTTCGATCAGCCTAAATAGCATAAGCCGGTAAATTTACGGTTAATTGTCACAATGCCGAGCTGCAATTTTAAACATATTTTAATTTAAAAATCACGTGACTTCTGTTCCAGACCAGACGTTCGTATGATATATAGTTAATCGGGCTTTCGGCCCTTAAGCTCTCCATGTTTGGTTTCGATTTTCATCTATCTAACTCCGTTCTTGAGATTAAGGAATGAACGGACAGGCAAACGAACAGTGAAAAATTTCTGCAATTTGAAAACTGGCCAAATTATGTTTTGCATATTAGTATATCTATACTATATATTAGTATATATAGTATAGATAACAATAATATATTAATACATATTATTGTTATCTATACTTTATTTACAGTAGACAAATTAGCAAAATTACAAATAAATATTGTTCATATTCTAACTAAAAACTTTCAGAATATATTCATCATTCAGAATTAAATAAACAATTTTATTAGTAACTAGCAGACCCCGCCACGCGTTGTTGTGGCTCAAAATGTATCTATTATAAATGTATAACACTTCCCCCGTGGGGGGAAATTTTTCGAAAAATTTCTTCTTAGTGTACATTCTCTTGACATACTCTATTAAAACGCAATCAAAAACGTAAAAAACCGCATCTAAAATAGTATAAATAGAAGCAG
>NW_019392447.1:20052-27985 GCF_000671375.1 Centruroides sculpturatus
TTAAAGAATGGAATATTTATGTAAAACGTAAACAGTTTCACTATATTTACACAAAAGCGAAATTAAGATTCATCATAAACAGCTGTTTTAGTATTCTGTTATACCGGATATTGATAAGTAATTCATATACTACGTATCTAAATACTATAAAAGTAAGCATGGCAATGTGGGATACTTACTTTTACAATTTCTGCTCTGTACAGATTGAATGCTTCATACGTTTTGGTAATTCAACTTAAACTGTTGTCAATGACCAAACTGTGAACCACGGCCCGCTGCATACTTGACTGCAAGCATATTTAAAATACAATCATAAACGATTAAAAATATTCAAGAGTTATATGTTTGTCAGGAATTCTTCCTGTATTATATAGTGTGTTACAGTGTTAGAAAGGTAAAACTTCGTCTTCCTCTTGGAGCATTAAGAATTCCAATAAACTTTTGAGAAAATGTGTGCTAGTAAATCTAAAATGTATGCTGTAAACATACATACATAGTTTTTGTATGAATATTATTTTGTAAGTGGAAGAGCGTGCTTTGATTTTAATACTTAAAATTTAGTTTCATAGTTTCTTTGATTTGGTAAAACAGGAATACTACAATCCTCCAGTGGGAGAAAGAATGAAGACAGGAAATATAGTTGAGAAGCCCGGTTGTAAAAAAGCTCTTATGTCTAATGAAACTATATAATCAAATAAACTATAAACAACCAAAACTGAACAGATGTCCTAGTGCAGAGTAAACAAAAGAAACCAAATATGACAACCGAATATGCAAATAATGAAGGTATATTGATTTTGAGGTAAATTGTATTAAAATTTAATCTCGAAAATACTGTTAGATACATACTAAATGAATTGATGTAAAAGTAACGTAAACTAAAAGATCAAAATAGAAATAGGTGAATTGTGATTTAAAAAGTCAAAAGCATATTATATTACTGTATAAAATTTTGCGAAGTCTACCACAGTGAAATGAAAATTATATAAGATTATATACTGTAACTAAAATAATAATTAAACCTATGCAAACTATACATGTAAATTTAATGAAATAATTTTAATGTATTAAACAAAACAACACTTTTATTGGTTATGTTGGTCCCGCCAGATACATACAATTTATTTACACATATATGATTAAATTCTACATTTGGTTATGTTTATCGGTTATCAATGGGAAGAGTAGTGGGATGCTCTCACCCCGTAAAACATTATTAAATGCATTGTCATTGAACTTACATATGTCGATGACGACGACGATTCTCCAGATCGTGATCTCGCCATTATGTAAACTCGGACTTCGCCAATCTTAGCCAATTCTACTTTGATTCAATGACTCAACCGAGTCAAATAGGCGATTTACCTTCCCTTAGTTTTAAGCTGCACAATGTTTATTCAAACCATGACGACGATGTTACTTTTGACGATATCCTTTCTCGGCGGGATTGTAATTATTTCACGTTAGAGTTATATAAGTGAAATCCCGATTTTTAAGCACACCCACTTTTCTGGAGATAACAAAAGCAACAATCATGTTTTTGTTTATCTTTTCGTTTATCTTTTCGTAGCATGATACCGGCTTGGACGTCGCCAGATTAACAAGGTTCGTGTTCAAGATAGAGGGTTAGGCAGAGGCTCGCATTCGAAAAATCTATCGCAGTCTTTTTTGGCCATCAGTGACGAACGCAGCCCATTTACAATTTCTGGTATGAAAAAAATTAAATCTCTGCACCAGGAACTAATGAAACGTTTTACACACACAAAACATACCAAAATTTTTTACATAAAGCATCACATACATTAAACCCTGAAGCGACAATACACAATATCATACATAATACAGACGCAATTATGTGTACAAAACGTACAAAATGTTCACTTCGTACATCACAAACAAAATATATTAGCACATAGAATATATTTAGCATATATAGCATATATAAATTACAGGAAGGAATTCGACAGCATCCCAAACTCATGGGTATTGAATACACTATAGCTATACAAAATAAATCCAACATTTGTTATATTTTTAGAAAACACAATGCAACACTCCTACACTTTAGACTTCGTAATACATACATCAAAACAAACGAAATACATATAAGGCGAGGTATTTTCCAGACTCATTAAGTCAATTTTGGTTTCGTCTGGCGTCGAATCCATTGTCCAATAGGTTGAACCGTAATTATGAATATACAGTCGACCCCCCTATAACACTATTGATTATTCCGTTTTATATGAGTTCCATGTTGTACGAGTCACTTAGATTTTACAAATACGTGAACCGTTCACAGCCCGGCACACGTATTTGTAAAATCTAAGTGACTCGTACAACATAGAATTCATATAAAATGGAATAATCAACAGTGTTATAGGGGGGGGTCGACTGTAATATCAAACATAACAAACCAACACAAAATATACTATCTGATTTTATGTACTGTACATGGACAACAAAAACTTTGCATCTACGTAAGGTACATCTAAATCACCTATTATAAGTTACACACACTCCACATTCAAATGGAGTTTGACCTAGACAAATGCAGAACACTTCACATAGAAAAAGGAGTCCTGCAGTAAGATGATTTTGTACTCGGAAATGGAGACCTCGTTGAATCTATGGATGAAAGTGAAGTCTATAAATATTTATGATTCGAACAGGCCAAACTCACAGAACTTGCACAAATAAAACAGACTAACAAAAGAATACAACAAGCAAACTGATCTGATTGCAAAATACATACTGTTCAATTGTTAAAATAGTCTAAAGTTATCAATAAATAACAAATCTTTAGGACTTTAACGCCGTTTAAAAAATAATAATTGATTTGATTTATTAATAGATTTACCACATGATTAAATTTTTCAGCCGATTTTTTGGAATTTAGACACTATCGAATGCTGACATATCTAAAGATATCACCACACAACACGGGCTTTTTTAATTATTATGCCTTTTTGTCCTTTTTAACTATTTATAATTTACTTTGTATACTAGTACTTTCTATATATTAACAGGACTTATTATACTGGAAAATTATGGATGCAGATATCTAGTCTTACAGTTCAAAAATAGACAGCTTATTTTTATTCGTATATTATAGTATGTTATCTTATTTCAGCTGTTTTAAGTGGTTCTGCTATATTACACTGTAGTATAAAACTAAATTTTGGTTTTATTCGAAACTTTCCTTTTAAGTAAAAAAAAATAATAATTGATTTGATTTATTAATAGATTTACCACATGATTGAATTTTTCAGCCATAGACAGCGAGCTCTCAATATAACAAACTTTAAAAGAATGAGTTAAATCATTCACTGTATCAAGAGTTTATTGTATACAGTATATAAAGAATAATAAGAATCAATAAAATTGTTTGTTTGTTGTATTTTTCTAATGAAATTGCTATATTATTTACGATGCCACTGTATTATCATCAACATTTTTAGTATAATTATATATGCAGATATAACATAAACGAACAATTCTTTATTGTGACATCGTCACAATGCCGGACTGTAATTTTTTTATTTATTTAACTTAAAATATATTTTCTCCACCCCAAATTAGTAGTCGAGGCCCCTGTACATCACACTCTTCTTGTTAGCAATAGAAGTGCCGGTCATTTAACTCTGTTCAGGAAAAAATTTGGAAATAAAATAAGGTGACTTTTGGTCCAAACCAAAAAGTTTTCATGCAATTAATCTGAGCCTCCTGACCCTAATCTTTCCATATATGGTCTTGAATTTCATTTATCTAACATCGTTCTTGAGAGCAAGGAAGGACAGACATACAGATGGACGACAGTGAGAATTTATAGATCTACAATTTATTCAAATTGCAATCCAATAAGTATTAACTAAGTACTATGATCAATTTTTTTATAATTAAAATTTTGATTTAAACTTATAAATATTTTTTATAAATGAATATCACTATAAAGTTAAGAGTGATGAATTTTGAAAGTGTGATATTCTTAAGATCAATAACAATATATTACTTATTAACTTTGAGAAACTTTTTAAAAAGAAAAAAAATATGAATAATATCATCTTGAATATCGTTATTTTATGTAGAAATGAAGAAGAATTTAATTAAAAAAATAATAAATTTTACTCAGTAACAATTAATTGTAAGTTTATTTAATTAATCAGAACTTTAATTAAATTATAAAATTAAGGCTACATTGTCAAGCGAAATTTATGAATATAATTAATTTTTAATAATATCAAAAATACTAAATATATATTAATAAAAAAATGACAGTTTTTAAACTAATTTTTAACGAAAAAAAGGCTTTATCAGATATTAAAAAAAATAGAATTTCCCAATTTCTGATAATTAAATTATTAATTCTTATATATAATTTATATCTTTTAAAAATATAGAGAAATTCTAATCTTAAATTTTATACTTTCTATGAGAGGTAATACGTGTTCAAAGACTTTAACAGATTAGAATTTAATTAGATTGATTAGAATTTAATTTTATCAACCGATCTGATAACATGAGATGAAATAGTTCTTTCTAATTTAAACAATGATTTGATCATGTTATTTTATAAAGGTTTGATTTTATCAAAGAATTTATTATGTAGATTATTTAAAGTATTAAAAAAAATTCAGAATTAATGATTTATGTAATTTGACACGAGTTTTAATATTATTAATTTTAGCTTTTTTTTCGAATATTAAAAGAATGTCAACACGAATTTTATTAATAAGTCCTTTGATTTTATTGTAACGAAAATTAAAGATTATAATAGACGACCAAACTTTCAAATATTTAAATTAATTAACTAATTTAATAGCTTATTTTTAGTAAAAGATTTTTTTTTCTTAATCTTCAAGTTTAGTTTTATTTCATTTTTTGATATTTATAGATAAAGAATTATAAAATATTCAGATTCTTTTAAAATGGAGTAACAGGAATAGAAAGTAGTAAATTATCAACAAACTGGAGACTTTAACGTAATTTAGATACACAGAAACTGCATTTTAATTAAGAAAGAAATTGAATGAATCATTAACTTGTATGTTAAATTAAATACTAAAATAAAAGATAGAAAGGAACTTATAAAAAAGCAACTTTATTCATTTAAATACATTTTCAAATCTTGTTCAGAAATGATGGTAACTTCATTATCATAAATTCAATTGATAAATTTACAGGGAATAAAAGCTTAATTTTCAAAGTTTGATATTATCTAATCCTGTAGTGCAATTAACAATGACTACCAGTGACTTGTTTTGTTTCTTTAAAAGTAATATGTTAACTCGCATTTCTTAATGTTCAAGTTAATTTATTAATCCAGAATTCTGATGAATAATTATAGATAAAGTCACGTTCTTACTGTTAACAATTTAAATGCACAATAAGAATAATATAGTGTATTTTTAAATATATGACAGTAGGATCTTTAATTGACATGTAATAAATGGGTTTTTTTAGTTATTTATTTTTTTTAATAAAAAGTTTTGTAGATGTTGGAATAATTCTTATTTTAAAAAGTCATTAATATTACAAGGGATTTATCAATATTTAATAATAATTCCGAGAAGAATCTAAAGTGAAGAAAACGTTAATAATTTCGAAACATGAAACTGCTTTCCTTTTCAATTTAAAGAAACCTTTTATTAATTCTGTTTTCGTAACAAAGTCGTTTAGAAAGGGATCAAATAATTCTAGTTAAATAAAATAAATTATAGATTTTTCCATCTTGAAAATTATTAGTTTGATAGAAATTTTGATAACAGTTTTCGTATTCTTACGATTTAATAAGAGTAAATTTATTGTTATAAATTTTAAAATATTTAATTAATTTACAGAATTTGTTAGCTTCTTTAAAATTTTATCAGTTAATTACTTAATGAAGTTAGTTTTCGCTTTACAAGGTATTTCAATAGTTTTAAGCGATTATAAATATCGAATTTAACGAAAACTTATTGACTTTTGTAGTATAATTCTTAATTTCCTCCTTATACTATTTAGTCAACGATATAAATCCTTACCGGATATGGAATATCTGTAAAATATAATTTTAAAAAGTACAACCAATATCATTTATGAAAGATCCTGTAATTGATATGGAAGATTAAAATTGCAACTGAAGCTTATAGGAAATTAAACTGCAAGACTTCTAACTTTCCTATATTATTGAATTTCCTTTACCCTATGCTTAAAAATAGAAATTTTGATTGTAAGATAGATAACTGTTTTGTACATGCTATAATAATAATAATAATATATTTGCTACATCGTTTTATAATCAGTTTTATAAACTGTACTCACTTAATGAGAACTAACTAATAAACACTTTGCAAATTAGCTATTTGCAAATATGAATTCTGTATTAATGGATCTTATTACATTTATGTAGAAAAACCTTCTAGCGTAAATTTTGTAAAAGTTTGTTTGGAATCAAGCAAAATTGATTTTTTATTATTACTTTTATTTTATATATGTTAGAGAGAAAGCCAATGAATTGTTATCATGGCATATCTTGAAAATCTTAATTTATAGATTTCTTCCTCCTTTAGAGGAATGTATTACTATGTAAAAGGATAATAGTATAAAATGAAGCAAGAAATATTAGTGTTGTAAAAATAGTTTTACTAATATTTCTTGTTACTTTCTATAATGAAAATGTTTAATTAAGCCTACAACATAAAATTTTCAATGTTTATTTTAATGATGATTTTTTGGTTTTGTTTGCTGTTATTTGGCCACACAAAACATTTATATTTTTAAGAAAATAAAGTAATACTTTTTAATCTTCACACACACTTTTTTCTTCATACAATTTAATATTATTCATTATCTTTTAACATAATAAATGTGAACAAACCAAATAGTAAGTATAGAACCATAAGCGGCTAATTACAACGTTAATTTTCAGAAAACGGGATTTGAAAATTGAATCAACCTTTAATACCCACCAAAATTTGCTCTTTTATGTAAACCATTTTAAAATTTTACATAGTTTCAAATAGAACGTGCTGAATAAAATAGAGATACTCTATAATAAGTCTACTGTCTGCAGTTTTTCAATAAAAACTGCAAAATTTAGAGTTAGCCGTATTTTGATTTTATACTTACAAGTGTAACAAGACCAACGGATAATAAGAATTTTACAATTAAAATCAACATTTTGTTTCCTTATAAATATTATAATGAGCTTCGGAAAAATGTACTGTGTAGATCCTTTCTCGATTAGTTAATATAGTTGTAACGATACTAATTTTAACGAATCTGTTAATTTCACACTACAGTACAAGAAAATTGTGTAAAACAAGAATTAAATCAAGTCTAACAAACAATGATCTGATTCTGCTTAGAAGTTAATAGAAAATTGTGAGCATATTAACTACAGTAGAGGTTACTAAAAATAAACTATTGGCGATTTTCTTTCTTTGGAAATGTGAGGAAATTGGATAACAATGCCTTTCATTCAATTTACTTCCGGAAATCTTTAAGAAAATTTAATTTTTATGATAAATTACTTCAAATTCATAAATTTTCTTAAAAATTTCAAGAAGTACATTCAATGAAAGCATGAATTTGAATATTTAGAAGTACATTATACTATTAATGAAACTTTATTTCTAAACGAAAGTCACGCAGTACTTTTTAATTTACTTTTTCATTTATTTTTAATTAAAGAAAGTAATTTGTTCTTTAATTAAACGACTTTTTTTACGCTTCTGTACGTAATCATTTTTAGATCATTAATCACATATTATTACTGAAGATCAGAATTTAAGAGAGAAATTTCAGTCGTATTTTGTGAATTAGAACATCTTAAAAGACAAAATTGAACACTCAAATCATATATATTTTAAGCTAAGAAATTACGATTAATTTTTGAAAGAAATTGAAATTTAAAGTTCAAATCTTAAATGTAATTTATCATTTAAATTAATAA
>NW_019392448.1:0-946 GCF_000671375.1 Centruroides sculpturatus
AAATTCTATACGAACGTTTGTTTCTTGAAAATTTGATCACGATTTAAATACAGTATTTGCTTTTAATTAAACTTTAAAAATAGTATTTACTTTTAATATTACCGATATGTCATCGAAAAGAAAACGTGTTGTATCATCATTAAAAGACAAATTAAAGTACAGTATTTGTTTCGATTATCTGAATTTTTCCTTATACGGACTACCTTCATCCCCAATTAGTCCGGATAATCGAGGTTCTACTGTATTTTGAGTCTTGCGATTCTTATTTGTGGCAATTTAGATGTCTATAAATTTGCCGAAAACGTTTGTTCCGTGATTGAAGTTATTGCTGGAAAAGTACGAAAGATATTAGATTTTCTCGTCAAATCTCAGGTTATTTATCAAATAGGAATCCGTTTTCCAAGTGGCTACTTTTTAAAAAATTTGTGTAGAAAACTTAAACATCTGGAGATACTGAAAGTTTCTTGAAAGCAAGTCCGATTCTTGCCGGGGCTGCATAGCTAGAAGTTCATTACCAACCGAAAAAAAAAAAAAAAAAAAAAACCGATTCCGTATACAAGTAGCGGTATTAATCCTTAAGTGATCAGTTAAGCTAACTTCGCTTGTCGATGTCACATGACCACGGTCCGTACTTCATTTATTTCTTTTCAATAAATATGCTTTTATAATTTCTTTAATAGTATCTTTAATAGGACAGTGATACATATCATTGTTTTTAAATATGATATACAGTATGTATATATTTTGCATTGCACTCCTTCCAGGGCAAAATATTTTTCATCATGGTGGATTCCAGATTCAACTAGTCTATCTTACTTTCCGTATTAAGGATGAATGTATTGAAAACTATTTGTAATTGTTAATTGTTATTTAAATTAGTATACCATATTTTAATTTTTATTTACGATATTTTATTAATCCAATTATAATTTATATACAAATTCAA
>NW_019392449.1:0-1055 GCF_000671375.1 Centruroides sculpturatus
CACAGCTTATTAGATATCGAGATGTTATCGGGTTAATATAAATTATCAGCATTTTTATTATATGAAAATAACAAAATCCGTTTTTATTATATGAAAATAACAAAATCCGTTTTTATTATATGAAATTTCGTTATAGATATTGATATTAAATGAAATTATTTCGATTAAACACTTGTAAAAAATAGCATAAATTTATAATCTTCGTCCTTAATGCTTTGTTAAAAATTTCAAATTTGCCTTTATTAATCTTATTATATGTATATCTTGTCTTTTAATATGTTCAATAATGTTATTTTTAAATATAATTAACTTTTATAATGGTTTTAATGCAATGAACCTTTCCTGCTAAAGAAAAATGCTCCTTGTCATTTAGTATCACACATCAATATGTTCTTACGTACTGTACTATAGGATTTGATGTTATTGTTTGATGAAAAGTTAAGAAAAAATAAATAAACAGTAGAGAAATTTTATTATATACAGTAGACCCCCTCTACAACACTGCTGATTATTCCGTTTTATATGAATTTCATGTTGTACGAGTCACTTAAATTTTACAAATACGTGTGCAGGGCTATGAACGGCTCACGTATTTGTAAAATCTAAGTGACTCGTACAACATGGAATTCATATAAAACGGAATTATCAACAGTGTTATAGGGGGGGGTTGACTGTATAACTGTGTTAAAGTAAATGTAATGCTAAGAAAATAAAGATCGATTTTAAATATAATTGTATTTAAACCCATCTGAATATATTTTTAGTAATTTAGAAAAAGAAATTAAATATTATTTCACGGTTTCCTGTTTGTAACTGATTCAAAATATCACACGAAATTACTTATCACTTATAATTAATATCTTATGCTCCTCACGGTACAGAAATATTTGAACTGGAACAATTTGGAAGTAGGGCGTTAAAAAAGCATAAAAATATTTAGAATTAAGAAAAAAAAAATCATTACGATAAGCATCTATGTGTGCGTGTATGTGTGTATGTTCACGTGTATGAAAATAATTATAAAATAACACACAGCTTATTAGATATCGAGATGT
>NW_019392450.1:0-901 GCF_000671375.1 Centruroides sculpturatus
ACCAAAATTTTAAAATCACGACACTGAAATAAATTGTAGAGATTAAATAATTATTCGAATGTAAACAAGAAGAGAACATAATTTAACTTATTTAGAGAACACGCTTTATTTAATTATTATTTATCACGTATATTTTGAATAGATGTAGCTTTTTGACTTTGATCATCTAAGTCAGGGGTCACCAAACTTCGGCCGCGGGTCGGATTCAGTCAACGAATTTAGTTTATTTGGCTCGCCCACACTGTGTCACAAATGAGCTAAAATATAATTATTTATATCGAAATATCATAGATCGTAGATGAACTTACTATGTAGAAACAAATTAAAATAAATGTAAGTAATAATGCCAAAATTGGTCCAATCTGATTTTTGCATCTGACAGTAATATAATTTTTAGGAAAATCAGCAAAATAAAAAATTTCGTGAATTTTTGCGACTTTAAATATCAGAGTGTTTTTTGTATAAGTACCTGCAACAATGTTTTTAAGAAAACGATTATAGCTTGTTACAGTGATCGTGTTTATGTACAGGTAGCCCCGTATAACACGGTACTTTTATAGCACGGATTCACTCTGACACGGTTCGAGAATTGGGTAAAACGCTCGTACAACATGAAATGTAATAAATTTTTACATACTTAAGAAATAATAGTTGACGAAAATTATTATTTTCGTGAACTATTAATACTTAAGTATGTAAATTTTATTTTCCTTCTATCGATACACGTGATCCTTCTCGAAACTTGTTTGAATGTTGCCAGATCGCGACGCTTCTGCTTCTGATGTTGCCGAATGTTTTTCCCTTATTCCATACTCGCTTTATTCTTCATAAGTGCATAGCACCATATAAGGAAATTTATAAAGATCTTTTATCTAAAAGCGAGCAATCTAAAATTACATAC
>NW_019392451.1:0-2530 GCF_000671375.1 Centruroides sculpturatus
ATAAAATTAGTATTAAATGATAGTTATTTTACTTTTAATATTAAATCAGCAATAATGTTTTTATTTTTGCCAATTTAATCACACACAAACATTTTTATTGAGAATAAAATTATAATAATCATTTAAGTGACGATGCTTTTATATAATATCAACATAAATATCTTACCTTTCAGTGTTTTGTTTCCAGATTAACTTTATAAAGCTTCTCCATCTTTTTTTTTTATCCTTTTACCACTTGTTTCTTCTGACTCTTCACACCTTCCATCTTCTTTCCTTTCCTCCTGGTTTTTTCCATGTAAATATCACTTCATGTCATTTGTTCATTCTTTTTACTCCCCTCCTCTATTCCTTTAGTATAAAAAGATAAATAAATTTTTTAATTTCCATGTACAATCAAAACTTTTTCATTTCGAATTAAAATATGAAGATATTCAGCTTATCATTCAGTAATTTTGTCTATTGGACAATCAAACAAAAGAAAAATTCATGAGTAGTAGAAATTCATTTGCTTGTGGCATTGCGAAAATCCTACTTTTTGCAAATTTTCCTTTCATTTGATTACCTGATATTTTTGTATAACACACAGTTAATATAGTATTTAATTTGTTGTATGCTAAATATTTTTTGTATTAATTCCAATTTCAGCAAAGATTATTTGTTATGAATAGTTAGGCTGCAGTTTTAAAAACTGTAGACCTATAAATTCTCACTGGTGTTTGTCTGTGTTTCTTCTTTAATTTTGAGAACAGAGTTACATAGATGAGTTGAGATCAGATATAGGGGCAGCTATATTTGGTTTCAATAAGCTTAGGGGCAGGAGGCCTTAACTCTATATGAATTTTCAGTTTGGACTGGAAGTCATGTTATTTCAATTAAAAAATTTTCTCCTTAATGGAGTTAGATGACTGGCTAGCCTCTGTTGTTAACAAGAAAAGTATGATGTATGAGGACAAGACACTAGTAAAATTGAGAGCATTGTGACATCATCACTTATTTTGATGTATTAATATTCATTACCTTTTAATAAATTCAAAGAAAAATCAAATACGATTGCATTTTAGAAAAGAAAAATATACTGAAAAATTAAGTAAGAAATTTGCAAAGATTTCTATCTTTTTAAAAATTCAGGGTCTTTGATATACAAAAGAAAATATTTGTGCATTTTTGAAAAGAATTTTTCAGAAAAAATATGTGCAATCATTGCTGTTGTAAGGAAGTGTATAGTGATAAGAATTGCTCCTCCTGTGGTGTTTGTGAGAATGCCTGTTGAACATACTTTCACCAATGCTCAAATTAATAAAAATAAAATAGAAAATAATTTATTTTCTATTATTTTTATTAATTAATTGCAGTATTACATCAGGTTAAGGAAATCCTAATCTCTGATTTTAAGCAAATGTGAATTTTTATGTCATTAATTACATATTAAAATGCATTAGAATTTTTTTTTTTTCAAATATGGTATCTTGATTGGCTATCGGATAAATATTGTCTATTCATATAATTTTTATATCTATTGATTACTAATTCAGTCAAGCATTTAAATACATCTCAAACACAGTAATCTGGAAAATAAATAAAATCACTCAGTTAATTTGTTTAGTTATTTTCAAACATTTATGAATGAATGATTTGAGTGAAAATTATGAAAGATTTTATAAATTGGATGGCATTTTTAATCAAATGTATATATTAAACATTTTAAATTAAAGAGAGTAATGGTAGATGACAATGCATTTTAATATAGATGCGAGATGAAACTCGGACAGTTACTCTATCGATTGGTGTATGTCACATACTTCTTGGGTTATACCTAAATGTAGTTTAAATGTAACGGTAATTTAAAATAGTTGCTTTCTTTTGGAAGATCCTATATATCACAAAGTGCACATTACTGTTATAAAATACAGTTATATATCTTCATTAATTGCAAAATTAATAATAAGCTAAGTTATATTATTATTTAAAATAATAAATACAGTCAAACCTGTCTATAACGGAACTGCAAGGGACCAAACAACTTTTTCATAGTAGACAGGTTTCCACTATATACAGGTTACCTATTATAGGTATCCCTCGATTAATGTGATTAACCTGTCCTATGTTGTTCCCGAAAATATTCATGTTGATCTCATTGACTGCATGGGCAATCCCGAATATTTTTGTGTTTACATCAGAACGTTTTTGATACTAGATGTCCCTATGCATCACAATTTTTATATTACAGTAGAACCTCCATTATCCGGACCTCTATTATCCGGATTTTCGATTATCCGGATTGTTCAAAATAAACAAAAATTTTACGAATTTGCTAATTTGCACTTGGCGAATTACGACACTGTTTATGTATGTGACGGAATGCATAACTTTTTTTTGTTTCAACAACGTCTCACCCAGCACAGTGGTCGTAAACTCTTAAATATATTTTACGTAGTAATAAAAATATAACTTGACATACGTATTTATAAATAATTTATATTCAAATTACATCATTTCTATGACCAAGGGCGGCGTAAGGCATGGACGACGT
>NW_019392451.1:2636-2906 GCF_000671375.1 Centruroides sculpturatus
ATTTCTAGTTATTTTAAATAAATACAGTCAAACCTGTCTATAACGGAACTGCAAGGGACCAAACAACTTTTTCATAGTAGACAGGTTTCCACTATATACAGGTTACCTATTATAGGTATCCCTCGATTAATGTGATTAACCTGTCCTATGTTGTTCCCGAAAATATTCATGTTGATCTCATTGACTGCATGGGCAATCCCGAATATTTTTGTGTTTACATCAGAACGTTTTTGATACTAGATGTCCCTATGCATCACAATTTTTATATTA
>NW_019392452.1:0-1023 GCF_000671375.1 Centruroides sculpturatus
AAGTTAACAAAAGTATACTACAAGTCGACCCCCCTATAACACTGTTGATTTTTCTGTTTTATATGAATTCTATGTTGTACGAGTCACTTAGATTTTACAAATACGTGTGCCAGGCTGTGAATGGCTCACGTATTTGTAAAATCTAAGTGACTCGTACAACATGGAATTTATATAAAACAAAAAAATCAACAGGGTTATAGGGGGGGTCGACTGTATTCTATTTTGAAAATCGTAAATATTTTATTTATTAATATTATTATCCCGTTTTATTTTAAAGGCTGTGTCATTCAGGAATAATTTGATGTAATGTAAAATATTAAAATTAGAAGTAAGAAACGACATGCTAGGAATTATGTATTTTGAATTAGTAATTTTGTATAAGTAATTTATATGTAAGTAAGACGAATGTAATTATATATACGAGAAGGTTATGATGGACACACAGAAGAAAAATTTCACTTTCGAAAAGTATAATGTGATGTAAAAAATTTTCAATAATTGCTATAATTTTAAATTTATTTATATTTTTAAGATTGTTTATATGGAAAATAATTATGAATGAAACAAATTTTGCTTATCTCACACTTGCAATTAAATTTTTTTATACTTTCAAAAATTACAGCACGATTTGATTTTACCATGGATACAAAAATACAAAAATAAATTTGAGTCGTTTGTGCATTTTACAAATCATAATTTATTCGTGTTTTTAATAGAAATCGTATTTCAGGATAATTATGTTGGTAACGAAGTAACCAGACACGAAAATATGAGACTAATATTAAAATATATGAAAATATGAATGAGTAAATCTTTGTGCACCACTAAGCCCTACCGTGTTTCCGCGTAAATCCTCAATAATTTTCGGTGAGTCAGCTCTGGCCCCAACTATCCCAAAGCAAATTTCAGATTCGATCTCCCAAAATGTAAATTATGATCACGGACATAAATAATTAAAGAATATCTTAAAACAATTAAAATCATTTTAAATTAGATTTGAAAGCGTGTAAATATATGACGTGT
>NW_019392453.1:0-2666 GCF_000671375.1 Centruroides sculpturatus
CAAAATGAAATAGTTGTCTTTCATTTTTAATTCTAGAAAGCTGATTTTTACTTGTGAATTTAAAGCTGGTGTTTTTATTAAATCTCAAAGTTCTATGCATGACACACTATATTGAATATCATGCATGTCAGCTTGATTTCAAAAGTCTAAGTAGTTGAAGTCTGACTGTTCATCTTTCCTTAAACTTTTGAATCCACTTGCAGTTTTTTGCAGAAACATGGATGACTCTTCATATTGTGCATACAACTTCTGAGATCCATTACTAATTTGTAAGTGTAATGCCTAGATTGTAAAAAATCAAACAAAAACTTGCTGTTTAATTGTGGTGCAATTTGATATGGGCAACACTATTTTGTAAACTGCCTAGTGAATGCAAATGCCACATGGAAGGGATGACTATTGGTACAGGGCTGTATTATTGTGAACTCTTTCATTATTATTAGTCTCACTCTTGTTCACAGTTTCTTTTAAGTATAATAAAACTTATAATATAAAATTGTAATAAAAAACTTATATAAATAATAATTTATTATGTGATATTCTTTATCGTATTAAGAGAGATGTTTTAATTGAATATTTTGAATATAGATGAAGTAATCTGAACATAGTATAAAGGTTTCAATAGTAGTGTGCTCTTGTTCATCTTGCTTTCCTGATGACGAGTGAGAAGTATTTAAAAGCTGTATAAGTATTCTTTATATATTCTTTGTTATATTTTTGTGTAAATTAAAATTATGAAGACCAGTCTTATTATCATTATTATATAAAACATTTTTAAACGCTTTCTTTGATAGATATGTGCTATATATATTTTATTTATCCATCAAAAAAACAGTCCCTTTCCTCTATGTATGTATTTATGTATATGTTACCGCTGAAGCTCGGAAACTCGTTAATCTGCAGATTAACTAGCGTGATCCGTTAAAGTTGCTAAAATTGTTCTATTTCTCAAATTACCTACTAGCCACTCGGTAAAGTGAAAATAAAATCTTTGCTGAAACAACAGCAACGTTTCTGTATGCTTCAATTAACATAATGTTCTTTATTTTATTTTCGATATCTAAAGAATCAAGTTAATGCAATCAAACAATCGACAAATTAGTTGATAGAATCAATCATCAACCAATTAAAAAACATATAAAAAATCAAACAATTTAAAATATTAATACAATTGGGGAAATTATTACATAGATAACCACCTATGGAATTTCGGGACATTGAGTATCTATCTGAACTGAGGAGACCGAGACGACTTCAACGATACCCTACTTTTGGACCGGAGACGAAAAATAATAAAGTTATCATACTTTTTCTGGTGATCGCATGATGTAATTGTGCAGTTAATGTTACCTTTGGTGAGTAAAATGGCAGCTTGTCTCTGATTCCAGCAAACAGAAGAAAGGAAACAGTGGGGACGCACGTTCTGTCCTAACCTAACCTATTTTAATAAATTACCATAATTATTACCAACCAAATTATTAGAATAGGTTAGNAAAGTTTTACCAATCTTTAGACTGCACAATTAGATAATGTTACCTATGGTGAGTAAAATGGCGGCTCGTCTCTGATTCCAGCAAACAGAAGAAAGGAAACAGTGGGGACGCACGTTCTGTCCTAACCTAACCTATTTTAATAAATTACCATAATTATTACCAACCAAATTATTAGAATAGGTTAGGTTAGGTTTTAACGTGCGTCCCCACTGTTTCCTTTCTTCTGTTTGCTGGAATCAGAGACGAGCCGCCATTTTACTCACCATAGGTAACATTATCTAATTGTGCAGTCTAAAGATTGGTAAAACTTTGAATTTCATAGCAATTGGTTTCTGCGACAAGCACACCTATTTGTGGTATATTTATTTGTGGTAAAGATCTTATTTTCACTTTACCGAGTGCCTAGTAGGTAATGTGCGGATTACCTAGATACTCTGCACATTATCTAGGTAATTTGAGAAATGGAACAATTTTCACAACTTTAACGGATCACGCTAGTTAATCTGCAGATTAACGAGTTTCGAGCTTTACCGGTAACATATACATATAGATGTATGTGTGTGTGTATATACACTACACATATACAGGAGAAAAAGTTCCAAATAATTTTCGTGCCTGAGTACTTATATTCCTATATATAAACATTATGATGTCATTTTAATATCCTTTCCACTTTGGTACCTGAGGCATTTGTCTCTCCACCTTATCTATTGCACATCCTTGTATGTATGTATGTATGTATGTATGTATGTATGTATGTATGTATATATATATATGTATGTATGTATGTTTAGGATTATATATATAATAATATATAGGATAGGAATATAAGTAATATATAATTTAAACTGACAAAAACATCTTAAAGAAAATTTTGTTAATATAACTGTCTTAGGTTTCAAAATATTACAAAATTTAATTTGTATACAGAATATTTCATACCCTGTTAATCCAAATCAAACATAAATTTAATAGCAAAACAATGTTTGAATTCAACATAAATAGTTACTTCTGTTAAAGGAGTTCATTATAAGCAATAATTTACTTGAATTACAAAGTCTAGCAATTTTTTGAAAAATTCTGAAATTTTAAACAATTATTACAAAAACAAATTTCTAATACAAACCTAAATCATAATAAAATTACGTTCTAAAAAAGTCTAACATTTATAAT
>NW_019392454.1:0-942 GCF_000671375.1 Centruroides sculpturatus
TTGAATAATTTTTTTACTTTTTAAAATAATTTATTGAGAAGAGAAATTACCATATAAATACAGGCATGTTTGTGCTGTGTGTTTTTTTGTGTTGTGGCTGTAAATAAATTACGTAACACAGATGTGGGTGGGCATTTAAATAATCGTTACGATGCGATACAATAGAATGGAATGTTTACAAAAACGTTTCGTAACAGAATGAACAGAATGATTCTTAGCGTAACGTTCGTCGCCTTGTACTGTATATTACTGTATTATTCCTTAGTACAATTAAGGAACTTGATCGAGTATATAGGTTACGTAATTTTTGGTGTAAGTAAGTGCGTTACAGACCATTACAAAGAGTGGGATAATATATGAAAAGTAGAAAAGTAACGTTACGTAATTCATAGGAGATTATGATATTGTATATGTGAGCCTTAACTTTACAGGGGACTCAACATTATTTATTTTATTGTATTTCTTGTGTACTAAGAATAAACCTTTATTTTTCAAACTTTATTATCTGTAAAGCATGATAAAACTTTTTAATACTTGTTTTTTAATACACTAAAGGCCTCAAGAAAAGTGAGTTTAGGACCTCTCTCACTGGGAGGGATCCTATTTCATATACAGTCGACCCCCTATAACACTGTTGATTTTTCCGTTTTATATGAATTTCATGTTGTACGAGTCACTTATATTTTACAAATACGTGTGCCGTGCTGTGAATGGCTCACGTATTTGTAAAATCTAAGTGACTCATACAACATGGAATTCATATAAAACGGAAAAAGCAACAGTGTTATAGGGGGGTCGACTGTATTTTAGCAATATAAACATGTAAACATGATTTAATTAGCAGGATTTGAAATGAAGTTGAATAAAGAATTTCTATAATTACATAATTTTAAAATATAGAAAGAAATGAAACTTAAAATACAAGAAAAACATGTAAAAAAC
>NW_019392455.1:0-1050 GCF_000671375.1 Centruroides sculpturatus
TACACTTATAAACCCATTCTCATTCCTTGCTAAACTTTCGCATTTAATAGTATTTTGGTATTTCAAAATCTTCATTTTCTTTCCCCTTGTGTAAAATAATTATAAACATTTTAAATGATTGGTCATATAAAGTTTATGTTTAAATTTTCAAAAAAAATTGAAAACATTTAAGTATTACAGGTAGGCTTCCTACAACGCGGTACCTTTACAACGCGTTTTCGCTCCAACGCGGTTGGAAAAATGCGGAAATTTTCTTACAACGCGGTACTTTTACAAAGCGGTTTACGATATTTAGAAACGAACAGAAAAATCACATAATAGAAAAATCGCAACGGATCACGTAATACGCGCCGCAGNGTATTTCAATATCTTCATTTTCTTTCCCCTTGTGTAAAATAATTATAAACATTTTAAATGATTGGTCTTATAAAGTTTATGTTTAAATTTTCAAAAAAAATTAAAAACATTTAAATATTACTTTGAAAATTATTAAATTTATGAAAAGACTAATTGAGATGTTTATTTCTTGGAAAGTTTATTGTTACACCGAACTGATAGCATTCGATTAGAAAAATTACATAATACCAGGTTATCGGCCAGCACTAAATATGTTTAAAATGGTTTTCTAAAATGAAAGTTTAAATATTTCGTGTATTTTTTGCGAAAAATTGATTGGTCGATAGATTACTGTTTGATATTCCTGCGAATATACCAGTTTGTCAGAATTAACATTAGAAATGTAAGATATGTTTTCAAATGGTGTCTACTTCACCAATGAAACTGTACCATTACGAACCATCTGAGNGAATATACCAGTTTGTCAGAATTAACATTAGAAATGTAAGATATGTTTTCAAATGGTGTCTACTTCACCAATGAAACTGTACCATTACGAACCATCTGAGTATCGCTATAAACGTAATAATGATAGACAAAAATAGTCTTTATATGATTTATTATATCATAGTATTTGTCTTTTATAATTAGGTAAGGATTTAACCAAACGAGTAACACATTATAAAAATTCATTATGTTTCTGCTGTAGACAAC
>NW_019392456.1:0-1023 GCF_000671375.1 Centruroides sculpturatus
TTTACGTTATCTAAAATTTTTGCTATGGCGATTTTAGGCAGGTAAGTTGAGTTTACTATCGTCTGTACAGTATTTAAATTAGGTACCGTAAGTCTAATACAGCAATGTAATTTTATACATTTCTTGTGAAAGAAACATTTCCTTATTCAACGGCCATAAAAATGATTTCTATTAATGATGTCTCCAAAGTTCAACAAATTTTTCGCAGAAAAATAACTTATCAGAAAATGCACCCGCCGTTTGGTGTGCTGCTCCATGACGAAAACAAGCTTAAGCAATGGCAATGTCGAACAGTGCACACTCGGTAAGTAATCCTACAATTTTTCATTTATAGCGTAGTTTATATGGATTATTCCCAAAAAATTATACGTAATTTGGAAATGTTGAGTCAAATTAGTCTAGAATCGATTAATTTTAGGAAAGAAAACCTTTCAAACAGTCATAGTCCATAAACTGCACACATGACAGGCTGTGATTGGCTCACGTATTTAAGGATTCCTACAACGTGAAATTCTTATAAAGCGGAACGTATCTACTGCATTATGGAGGGGTCAACTGTATATTCATGTTATTATAGAGATAATTTTAATGAATAGAAATAATTTAGGAAACTTTTCAAAAAAAATTACAAAATTATTTTCAAAAAACCTGGAACAGCACAAGGTTTTTAAAACAATGGAACATTCTAAGCTTGTGTGTAAACAGTTACACATGTGTGTTACCACAGTGACGGAATGATATACAGGTATACCTCAACTTACGTCATTTCGAGTTACATCGTTCCCGATTATGCGTCGTTTGTCAAAAAAGTATATGGAAAAATAAAAATCAAGTTTAAGTCATTTTATTCGACTTTACGTCTGTCCGCCACAAATATTGAAGTTGTAATATTGCTAGAAAAATGTTTAAAGCACATAAAATCATATTATAATATATACATTTACAAGTATATACTGTATTTACAGTATATGCATTCGTAAATTTAAATTACTTTTTTCTGTACTATATTAAAAACTAAAATTT
>NW_019392457.1:0-903 GCF_000671375.1 Centruroides sculpturatus
ATATTTATTTCCTCTGTAGCGTAGTTGTTTATATCACATTTCTGTTAGTTTAGGGAAGTTGCTATTAAACATCAATATCAAGTTGTTTATTTGAAACTATCTTATCATCTGTACTCTGTATTATTATTATGGAATTAACAGTTTATTTAATCTCTATTAAAGCCATAGTAACAAATAATTTACTGTTATTGATTTTGGTACAAATTGCTTTTGTTTATATAAGTGTACAGTCGACCCCCCCTATAACACTGTTGATTATTCTGTTTTATATGAGTTCCATGTTGTACAAGTCACTTAGATTTTACAAATACGTGTGCTGTACTGTGAATGGCTCACGTATTTGTAAAATCTAAGTGACTTGTACAACATGGAATTCATATAAAACAGAATCATCAACAGTGATAACACTGTTGATGATTCTGTTTTATATGAATTCCTGTCATATCAATTGGGTCAACTGGGGGGTCAACTGGGGGGTCAACTGTATATCAAAGAAAAAATGAAATTGTTTGTAGTTAGTTTAATACTAGAAAAAACTCACTAGCAAGTATATTATAAATCATCTAAAAAGAAACCTCTACTAATTTCTCTTAATNGTTTTATATGAGTTCCATGTTGTACAAGTCACTTAGATATTACAAATATGTGAGCCATTCACAGCCTGGCACATGTATTTGTAAAATCTAAGTGACTTGTACAACATGGAATTCATATAAAACAGAATCATCAACAGTGATATCACTGTTGATGATTCTGTTTTATATGAATTCCTTTATCAACAATTAGATAATATCGCTAATACACAAGAGGCTCAACTGTATATCAAAGAAAAAATGAAATTGTTTGTAGTTAGTTTAATACTAGAAAAAAACTCACTAGCAAGTATATTATAAATCATCTAAA
>NW_019392458.1:0-1038 GCF_000671375.1 Centruroides sculpturatus
TTTTGTTTGTACAAAATAAAAAAATAATTTTTAATGATACAATAGTCTTCGTTAGGCTTAACATCGACGAAAATTTAACGTGAAGCGACACGCAATGGAGAAAAATTTCAACACGGGATAAATTAATATATTTTTCCGTACATAATTGGTTATCCGAAAAATAAGTTATCCGAACAACCCCAGTCCCCAATTGATTCGGATAAATGACGCTTTAGTGTATTTGGTTTTAAATAATAGATTTTTCTTTGTAGTGCTTTGGAAACAGAACTCCTTTTATAACAATGCATCTCTGACCTTTGGATGTATTTTAAAGAACACATTACAGTCGACCTAAATAACATGGTAGATATGTTCCTGTTTTTATGAATCCAGCTTCTAGGAGTCCAGCCAATCACAGCCCGGCATGTATGCAGTTTTTGGACTAAGGCTTTTTGAAAGGTTTCTTCCGTAAAATTAATCGATTCTAGACTAATTTGACTCAACATTTCCAAAATATGTATAATTTTTTGAGAATAATCCATATAAACTATGCTAGAAACAAAAAATTGTAGGATTACTTATCGAGTATGCACCGTTTGACTACGCCATTGCTTAAGCTTGTTTTTGTCATGGAGATTGTCATTGAATGGTACTCGCATGCTTCCTGATAAATTATTTTTTTTGTGAAAAATTCGCTGAACTTTGGAGACATCATTAATATAAATATAATTTTTATGGATGTTAAATAATAAATGGTTTTTGGTAGGTCCTCTGCTCGTTTAAACTCAACGGTTTGTGCAATCCTGTCGTGACATGAGTCAGCGATGACGTTTTACCGAATTACAGGAGTTTTTTTAGCATGTTTGTACGAATACTGCTGCAGTTTTTTTGCTGTGATATAGGAATCCGAACTATAGGAACCCGTGTTATAGGGGGGTCGACTGTATATCCAAAAGTCATGGACTACGTGTATTGATGATGATATTGATATTATTGTACAAACCATTCTTGTGAAGTAAAAATATTTGCATTGTATAATGTGAAATATTATAAAATGAT
>NW_019392459.1:0-2377 GCF_000671375.1 Centruroides sculpturatus
ATAGAAGTCTTGTGTATTGTATAACATTGTATAAGACTTCTATATTGTATAACGTTGTATAAAATTATTAATTAACATTTACGAAAAATCTCGAAATTGAGGGCTTGTGTATTGTATAACAATACATAAGACTTCTATATTGTATAACGTTGTATAAAATTATTAATTAACATTTACGAAAAATCTCGAAATTGAGGGAAAAATAACTCGCAATTTCCAGAAAACTTTCTATTTCAAGATGGCGTCGGCAATACGAAATCGAACGAATTCGAATCGGTGAAACGTGCGATAAATGCGTCACACCTTACGTCATAAGTTCTACGTCAGAATATTAACTAATTGCAAATGTTTTTTTTTTTTAAATGCTAAAATAGTCCTCTTATTTTTGTAAAATACATTTGTAATAATAAATAACATTATAAAAACGCATTTCTTAACTTTACAGGTTACAGGCCGCAAATCTAGGTTTAAAGCGTATCTAATTTAAATTATTTAATTTTGATATAAATCGAAAAATATTAAGTTACCTACCGTTAAGCGAGTTTTCGTTATTAAAATTTGTACGAAAAATATTAAAATGGAGGGAAAAAGAACTCGCAATTTCCGGACAGCATAAATTTCCAAGATGGCGTCGGCAACAATACGAAATGGAACGAATTCGAATTTGTCGTTGCAATGCGTCACGCGTTACGTCACGAGTTTTACGTCATATATGTAATATTTCGAGTATTTTAATTGCATTTTTTAAAGGAAAGTTTATTNTAACCACTGATTAGTTTCTGAACCACTCATTATAATGTACTCAACGATATTTTCTACTTCATATTTCTGTTTCCATTCCTTAAAATCACTAAACGAATTAAATGTCTGATTATAATTACATGCAGTAATATCGTGTAGCTTTCTGAAGTGTAACAATACTTCTTCTTATTTATGAAATTCATCTGAACACAAGCTATATTTAAATAACTTTATAACTTCATCATTCCTGTTTTAGTCCTCCCTTTTATGCTTCTTTTTCATATGTCTGCTTAAACTTTGCTTATGCTTGTACTTTAAATTGCATATACTGCATTCCATTTTCAACGAAACACTGAAACAAAAACAAATCCAGTTGCCGCCATCGCTGTAGCAGCAGGATTTAGAACTAATGTTTACCAGAGTGCTAGACTCTTGTGCATCCGAGTGATGCGCTGTCTCTCAGATTTCCTCCATCCAGAATCCGCACGCGACCGTTCGCGTGACCTCCAACAACACCACTGACATTATTAAACAAAAACAGCAATGCGGGTGTCTTCTATCCTGATGTCAAGTGGTGCGGAAGCCTAAGGGGCGCTTGGCGCATTATCACAATTATAGCACTGAGCGATGAAAGGAGATGAACTGATGATTAAAACACAGGTATATTTTAAAACACTTCATCAAGTCATCTCTAAAAAAGTTTGTTTTTTTCTGTCAACCCATTCAATATTATGTAGTATATATGTATATATTATACAATATTATATTATATATAATATAATCTCTTATATAATTTTTAAAAGACATTTATTTAAGAGCAAGA
Source organism: Centruroides sculpturatus (assembly GCF_000671375.1). Taxonomy (NCBI): domain Eukaryota; kingdom Metazoa; phylum Arthropoda; class Arachnida; order Scorpiones; family Buthidae; genus Centruroides; species Centruroides sculpturatus. The sequence goes on from NW_019392459.1 coordinate 1,565, forward strand.
AAAACGTGTAAAATTTTAAATATTTGCAAAGTTTTAGCCATTCCAGCAAACATTTCATCGACCCATAAAGGGTCAATACCGACCCCGTTGTGAAACCCGAGGTTAATATAATAGAATGTATTTAACAAAATATGTTTAAAGACCTTGGTTCTAGTATCGACGCGTAATACACGAGATAGTTCCAGACTTTCTAGCCCACTCATTTGTAGTATAAAAGGCCTGACTTACTGGAAGACAAATTAAGGGATATAGAAGTCATTGATCTGTTTAACGAAACTAATCTCTTTTTTTTCCCACCCTGCCATAAGAAAATCATTATCCTCGATTCGTAGCCATATTGTTTACATTTCACTAGAGCCACTACAAAATGCAGTGGCAGTCGTGGATGAGGATTGTCCTCTCTTTGAGTTCTTTTGGATTCACATTGGTTATTTTAGTCATAGATCCTGAAAACGAAATGTTTTTGTTTTTTATTTTTTCCGCCATAAGGGCATTAAGAAAACCTTTTTTCAAGCCCATCGTGTGTTCGATCATGCCACATTGAGGCGGCCGGATGGTGAGGACTGGACCCGACATATCCGGGGCAGGCCATTCCTGAAAATTTCCTGGAGTTATTAAAGGATATATTTAAAAATATGTATTCAGTAATGATTCAACTCAACGACAAATTGCGGTGAATTTATATGTATGGAAAAGATCGCCTTTAGCCAAAATTTGACACCGGTGGTTTATAAAATGAGGCCTCTACGTTAATCTGAACCGTTTTTCTGAAAAATCTGCATGTTTAAAAGAATAAGAATTTTATTATTTAAC
>NW_019392460.1:0-2605 GCF_000671375.1 Centruroides sculpturatus
TTAAAACATTGTTAAGGTATTCCAGTAGTTTTTTTTTATTATTATTAAACTCTTTCCGCCTTGTGGACAATGTAAAAGTGTAGATAATCAAAAACTGAGAACACCATTGATAAAAGGACATTTTAAGTAATGGATCATAAAAATTTGAAAGAATTAGTGAATAGTTTTTGAAAAATCGTAATTTTAAAATATAAAAGCTTATATCACCGAAGTACTCTTGTTGGTTGTCAAGACAACTGAAAATTATCATTTGCCGCAAGCGTGAATTTCAAGGCTATTCCTACTGATTTATAGAAGGCTAATTTAAGTGTAGCAAGAGTTGTTGAAATAAAAATGGTTATCTGCATGCCAGTAAAGGAATCGGGAAGGTGTCAAATATATCTTTAAACCCTAGTGTATTAACTGACGAATCAACTGCTGAGATTATGGATTTCGGACCACTTTGACGACGCGTAACGTTACGGTGGACGTAACTTTAGTTAAACATGCTTTTAAAAAAGTAAAACAAATACAAAATAAATAAGAAAGTTCTATCATCCAGACCAAATACATTTAATTTTCTATCATCTTTTGATAAAATAATAAATTTAATGATTGCCGATTATAAAATATTTTTAATTATTCAATAGTCGAAATTACATAAAAACAGTTACTTTATAATTATATATCAAGTTATATCAAGTTAACAGTATATTATATATATACTGTTATATTATAACAGTATATTATATATATACTGTTATATTATAACAGTATATTATATATATACTGTTAACTTGTTTGAACGGATAAATAAAAATATGAAGTTCGATAATGTCGGCAATATTAACAACCATATTATTTCCGTTGTTTCTTCACACTTTATCACAATAATATAGAAATGACTTTGTATTTTTGTAGATCAAGCTTGTGTGAAACTCTTAAGTATTTATATTACCCTAACGGTTAAAATAGATATCTTATAATCGAGATGGGTTGATAATATTAATAAAACGATTCATTAGTATTTTTATCAGACCATTGTAAAGTCCGATAAGAATTTGAATGTATCGTTCTATTAATACGGCTTACAAATACGCTAGGAATTTACTGAACTAATATACTTTTGTTACACCTACTCAGGTAAATCCCAAGAGTCACTGATAATAGTTCATTTTAATGGCTCTTTTGTTCCATTCCATTACTAGTACATGTCAAAGGACACAACGGATTGGCTGTCATTATTTTTCTAAGAAATTGTTTTAAAATCAGTAATTTTAGCTGCTTACAAGAATTTCGAAGAATGTGATCTATCCTCATTATTTATCATATTTTTCATTGTCTATCATAAAAAATAAATATTCAACATTTTTAGTGCTTTGCATATTTTAAAGATGCCCAGTATTTTATCTATACATCCAGTCGTGAAATAAAGAATAAAGAAAAGAAGATAAGAAAATTCAAATTAACATACAGAGAGAATATTGTTAAAAATGTGTTAATTAGTGTAATTCGTTTTTCTAGATACAGTANACAAACACAGAAATAAATAACACAAAATAAATTGTAGCTATGTGTCGATTCCGCGCGACACGTCCGAACATGTAAGCTGAACAATAGTGTGGGGGGAATGAGTAATCGAGAGTTGCGTGGCGCTCAAACAAAAGACGAATCGACGAGATTTGAAAATCGCGTAACTCCGGGTTCACGTAAGTCGAGGTATTATTGTACAGCAAAAAACATTTAATAATATACAGAAACATTACACAAAGGCCACATTTTTTTAACTTTGGACGTTTTTATATTAATTAACTCTAACAGTTCGTAGGTGACGTGGATAAGTCTTTTCTTTATGTAATCTTGATATATTTACGATAAAATAGTTAAATATATAGTTTATTATAAAGTAGGAAAAAACATTTTATTGAAAATTATTAAAGTTACTATTTTAAAGTTACTTCCTCCATTCAAATATCACATTAATTTAATAAATTCTGGTTCCGTACTTAAATATTAATTTTATTTCATAAAATATGTATTTTATTAAGTTGAATAATTAGATTTTTCGATGTTTTTAAATTAATTAATGATTTAATAAGTGTCAGCGCGCCCCTAGTGCTCATCTCTGAACACGTTTTGACAAAAAATGGATCGTTTTAGATTCTTCTCTTCTTTTACCGAAAAAAGGAAAATTTCCGGTATTGTAAATGACTTTATATCTTATCAATTAAAGATAAATGGCTTCGAATGGAGTTCTCCGACAGGTATTCCAAATGAAGTTAGCAGGGCACTTAGATCTCTCGAAAACGAAATCAAAACCGAATATCGAATGACAAGTTACGAAGCGCCTGCCGATCTGAACGTACAACACTTTGCTCCAGTCGCTTTCTTGGAAGTTGCTAGCCAATTATTCAGCGATGGAATTAGTTGGCTGAAAATCGTATAGTTATTTGTCATCGCTAGCGAGATGGCTGTCATGAATTACAGATTAAATAACCCTGAAGTCGTCAATCAAATCGTAGAAGCCTTAACCTTTTATATCGAGACTAAATTAATAACATGGGTTGAAAACAACGGTAAATGGCAAGGTCTGGTGACTTTTCTGGAAAAACAGACAGTGAATTTA
>NW_019392461.1:0-1107 GCF_000671375.1 Centruroides sculpturatus
TTCTCTCTGTAAAAAATGTTTTCCCGTAAAAAAATGAAATTTTTCCCTATAGGGAATTTTCCCCGCAGAGAAAAGTTTTCTGTAAAAAATTTTTCCCTATAACAAATTTCTCTGTAACGAATAGCATTTTCCCTGTAAGAAAATTTCCCTGAAAATCCTTCATCTCTTCAATTATAGAATCTATATTACTTATCAACTACAAATCTTTTTTGAAAGGGTTTTTATTCAATTAACATGTTTATATTTTTATTCCCTAAATAATTAATTATTTAGGGAATAAAAATATAAACATGTTAATTGATCTAATTAACTGCAAAATGGATTTGTTAAGCGATAATTGTGAGAAAACTCGCTTTAATTTATGTTATTTATCAAATACAAGCTATTCTATTACATAATTAATTAATCACTTTGACAATTAAAATAATTTTTTTAATTATAGTACTGTATTTGCATTATTTATAAAATTCTCACTATTTACAATTAATCAAGGGGAGAATTTACTCACAATTTAATCTAAATTATGTATATAATACTGTATATAAAATTATCTTAAATGCATTTTGAATAGATTTACCATTAAAAATTCTAATTAAACAAAACATCGATGTGATGACAGATAATATAAATATCCCTAAAAATTATAGTAAAATTCCCTAGAAGTTCTTTCAAATAAATACACTACTGGCCAGGGAAATTTTTTTTCCCTACAGTAGATTTATCAGTAAAATTCCAGCTGATTTATAATCTCCACTCTGTCACTGGTAAGGCATTTAAACTAATAAAAACCAATAACAATTATTATTGGTTTTGTTGGACTAATCAGACCAGCAGAGACCAATACAGTAGACCCCCTATAACACTGTGGATAATTCCGTTTTATATGAATTCCATGTTGTACGAGTCACTTAGATTTTACAAATACGTGAGCCGTTCGGCACACGTATTTGTAAAATCTAAGTGACTCGTACAACATGGAATTCATATAAAACGGAATTATCCACAGTGTTATGGGGGGGTCTACTGTAGTATAGATCTATATTTTATTGGTTTCATAAACCAATAGAATTTCAAAATGAATAGACAAATTCTTAGATTATTCCTGTT
>NW_019392462.1:0-1066 GCF_000671375.1 Centruroides sculpturatus
TGATCTAGTATCAAAAATGTTCTATTCAGCACTACACACAGTCCTCAGAAAAACACCACACAAAAGTGCCAGTGCTGCCAGCTAAAACACACACCAACAAAAAAATATCGGAGTAGCCGAAGATGTAGCCAAAGATTGCAGCGTCAGAGCACTAGCGAAAATTTAAATTTGCCGACAGGAATGCTTTCGGATAACCGACTTTCGAATAAACGACGCTCTACTGTAATAACAAAAATTGTAACAAAAATTACAGCTATACTTTTACTTAAATTCAAAAGATATTGACATGTTTTTACTACAATACTTATAGAATAAACTTGATAAAATTTATAAAACACTGTCAAAAATTGTTCGTGGAATAACATGGTTCATCAAAGTTTTATACTTTATAAACTCATCAATATAGTTTAAAATTTTACCATCTTCATAAATTGAGGTAAAACTTGTGGATTTTCGAAAGATTTACTTTTTATCTAGAGTATGTCTAAGCCAAACTGATTTTTGATTTAAAATTATTGCCAATTAATTTTACAATAACAAGAAAAAATACATTAAGCTATACTTATTGTTAATATAAAATTAATTTAATTAAGATTTGTGATCGAAAAATTAATTTTGTGATTTGAAATAATTCCATTCAACAAATTTTTATTTGCAGTTTTGAAAATTATTTGTAATTATAACTTAATCTACCTCTGAAATTAATCTTGTAATTAGAGCCACTTAAATTTATTTAGGAAATTCATTAAAAAATTAATTTTGTTATTAAAGCTTCTTAAACCACTACTANTAATTAAGATTTGTGATCGAAAAATGAATTTTGTGATTTGAAATAATTCCATTCGACAAATTTGTATTCGCAATCTTAATTTAATTTCAAAAATTATTTGTAATTTACACGAAAATTAATTTTGTGATCAGTGCTACTCAAACCACTACTAGTGACTTAAAAAGTTTTTTTCTATTAGGGGAGATCGGCATGTTAAGCTTTTCTTAAATTTTGTGTAATAAATACTGCTGTAAACTGAAAAAAAAGCTTTGCATATTGTCTATTGGAATGTTACCT
>NW_019392463.1:0-1021 GCF_000671375.1 Centruroides sculpturatus
GAAAAGGAATGTGGCCCTCAGATTGAAAAAAAAGGTTCCTCACCTCTGGCCTATGTCGGATTAAATGTTAATTATCCAATCCATGCTAAATTAGCCTAGTACTAACTTTTTTTTTAAATTTATCAAATTAGAAACTTAAATTCATTATATCGGAACTTCTAATTAATAATTATTATCGAACTTTACACCTAAAAAGGCCCTATGATTTGTTTCTTTGTTTTGAATTTATGATCACGTCTATACTCCGCCGTAAAGACGACTACAAATTGTGTCAAAAATGAGGGTCAAAGACGCTTCGGGACCACAATTGTAAAGGGCCTCAAATGAATTTCAGTTGATTGTTGCCCATATTTATGCCTCCTGGCAACGTAAAGCATACTCAAGGTCGGATAACGATCGTTAAGTTTTAATTTTTTCAATACGTCCCATCAGTGCCGTAACTAGGCAGGTGCAACGGGAGCACCCACACAGGGCCCACTGGAAGGGGAGCCCAAAATGCGTGTATCCGTTTTATTATTTTCCCAAAACTAATTAATTAACGGGCCTAATTGCAAATTCTTGCACTGGGCACAAGATAGCTAGTTACGACACCGCATCCCATAGTAAGAGCCTAGAAATTTTTTTTTTTCGCCTAGGGCCCCGGTATTATTCGTAACGAAGATAATCTATTGATATAGATAAAAATAGAAAATAATTCTTCACGTACTCGTTTGCCTAATTGATTCTTAAGATTAATCGAAGCTATTTTAATTACATCCATTTCTATGATTATTCTAAATCCAGGTACGCAGGAAGGTACAACGTACAGATGACAGAACTGTCAGCCACCTATTTGGGTATACCGGTACGTGTGTACCGGCTTAAAGACTTCACACCGGACAGAACTGCTTCGCAAAGTACAGTCGACCCCGTATAACACTATTGATAATTCCGTTTTATATGAATTCCATGTTGTACGAGTCACTTAGATTTTACAAATACGTGTGCCGGGCTGTGAACGGCTCACATATTTGTAAAATCT
>NW_019392464.1:0-1082 GCF_000671375.1 Centruroides sculpturatus
CAGTACTGTAATTTTATATATTTCTTGTGAAAAAAGATTTCTTATTCAACGTCCATAAAAATTAATTGTATTAATGATGTCTCCAAAGTTCAGCGAATTTTTCGAAGAAAAATAACTTATCAGAAAACGCTCCCGCTGTTCGATGCGCTGCTCCGCGACGAAAACAAGCTTAAGCAATGGCGTGGTCGAACGGTGCACACTCGGTAAGTAATCCTACAATTTTTTGTTTATGGCATAGTTTATACGAATTATTCCTAAAAAATATACGTGTTTTGGAAATGTTGAGTCAAATTAGTCTAGAATTGATTAATTTTATGGAAGAAAACCTTTCAAACAGCCGTAGTCCGTAAAGTGCATACGTGCCGGGCTGTGATTGGCAAGGACTCGTGCAAAATGGATTCATAAAGAACGGAACGTATCTACCGTGTCATAGGGGGATCGACTGTACAAACAAATCTTTTATTTTTTCTAAAAATAAAACGATATTATGAAATGACTAAAATAAAAGTAAATAAAAAGTACGTTTACCTTGTGTGTATGAACACGAAGAGTTACATTCTTCAAAAGATTTCTCATTCTTATCGAAACAGTTTGATGCTTAGATAAATTCTATCTATACTAATATTATAAAGAGGTAATGTATGTATGTATGTTAGTTTGTATGCAGCAGGTAATTTCCGAAACTACTCATCCGATTTCAAAAATTCTTCCACCAATATTTAGAATGGAACTTCAGGGTGGACATAGGCTGTATATTATTCCGTTAAACATGGGAGATAGACAGTTCTTTACGGTAAGCCTTCCCCGTAAGGCTTACCGTAAAGAACTCTGCTTTTATTTATACTATTTTAGATGCTGTTTTTTGCGTTTTTGATTGCGTTTTAATAGAGTACGTCAACAGAATGTATACTAAGAAGGAATTTTTCGATATTTCCCCGCGGGGGAGAGGGACAGGCTTAAGGCTTACTGTGAAAAACTTGGCTTCTGTTATACTATTTTAGATGCGGGTTTTTGCGTTTTTGATTGCGTTTTAATAGAGTACGTCAACAGAATGTACACTAAGAAGGGATTTTTCGATATTC
>NW_019392465.1:0-1044 GCF_000671375.1 Centruroides sculpturatus
GTTAAATAATACATAAACATATGCATAGAGAAATCTAAAGTTCATTTTTTGTAAGGAAGGTCCTGGCTTTTCTGAAATTCTTGTTTTTTGTGATAACATATGGAGCAGAAGTGTGGTTATTAAATTCAAAATTTAAATTTAAATTAGAATCCACAGAAATGGACTTTTTGAGAAGATATGCTCGATGTTCAAAACTAGATAAAGTAAGAAATGAGGAAATTATGAAAAAAATGGATTATCAAAACTCTACAGTCGATTATATCCATAACAAACAATTAACCTGGATGGCCATGTTCAAAGGATGGAAGAAGGTAGACTACCACAACAGATATTGAAATGGATTCTGGCAAGCAGAAGGAGGAGAGAAAGGCCATGGACTACATGGATAGAGGAAGTAACAAAAGCTATGGAACACAAAGAGGAGAATTGTCAAGACAGAACAGAATGGACAAGAAAAGTTTGGGCACAGGAAGATTCTTAAACATTATTAACCTGTACAATAAAATAATAATAATAATTTGGTGTTGTGGTGTGAAAATAAGTTGTGAGGACCTCAAAAAATTTATTTGTGATTCATAATTATAAGACACACATAATATGTGTGTTGAATTAATCTAGAATTTGTATTGTATTTACAAGTTAGTGTTTTAAAAGATTTTATTATGGTGTAGTATTGAACTAAAAATCTCAACAGCAGTAAGACTGAGGCACTGGTCTTCCACTCTGAGGGACCCCGGATAAAATCTGGACAAGCAACTCCCTAAGATTTCGTGGGCAATATGTCTCGATATGTATGGTCTTATCCCTCATCACCTGGGTGCCCCCATTGTGGGCTGGTTGAACACACAATGAGTATGGAAGAAAAGAACCTCTTTATGCTAGTAGGGCAGAAAGAGAAAGAAATGAAAGGAAATTTAGTAAAAAAAAAATCTCNGGTGCCCCATTGTGGGCTGGTTGAACACACAATGAGTATGGAAGAAAAGAACCTCTATGCTAGTAGGGCAGAAAGAGAAAGAAATGAAAGGAAATTTAGTAAAAAAAAAA
>NW_019392466.1:0-1091 GCF_000671375.1 Centruroides sculpturatus
TTTTGTGACCCTTGACACTTGGAGGCCCAGGTCTTAAGCCATATTAGCCCCTATGTAGATTCGCCCGTGATAATAATTAGCGGTACTTACACTTTGACCATTGCACATACTATAGAATAGTCAATACAATTATCATACAACGTACATTTTTTCAGTACAGTCGACGCCTTATAACACGGTAGATTCCAGACTAATTCGACTCAGCATTTCCAAAATACGTATAATTTTTTTGGAAATAATCCATATAAACTATGCTATAAACAAAAATTGTAGAATTACTTACCGAGTGTGTACCGTCCGATTACGCCGTTGCTTAAGCCTGTTTTCGTCGTGGAGATTGTCATCGAATGGCACTCGCGTGCTTCCTGATAAAGTATTTTTTTTTTTGCGAAAAATTCGCTGAACTTTGGAGATATCATTTTTTGGAGATACCGTATTTTGACGAGTATAAGACGCACTCCTATTTTGAGACAGAAAATTTAGAAAAAACTTTTTTAATGGAAGATTGTATTTTATTCGTTTTTTATTCAAGAATATGACGGATGGGTGAATCGACCTTTATTAAACTGAAATAATCGTCATTTCTTAATGTAAACTCAGAGGTCACACAATGACAGTCGACAGAACATGACGGCGATGACTCGTGTGTCGCTATTCTGATAATCTAGGTACTCTAGCCATTCGGTTGAGGGACCATGTGCTTAACGGATCACTNTACCGTCCGATTACGCCGTTGCTTAAGCCTGTTTTCGTCGTGGAGATTGTCATCGAATGGCACTCGCGTGCTTCCTGATAAAGTATTTTTTTTTTGCGAAAAATTCGCTGAACTTTGGAGATATCATTTTTTGGAGATACCGTATTTTGACAAGTATAAGTCGCAGTCGAGTATAAGACGCATCCCTATTTTGAGACAGAAAATTTAGAAAAAACTTTTTTAATGGGAGATTGTATTTTATTCTTTTTTTATTCAAGAATATGACGGATGGGTGAATCGACACCTTTATTAAACTGAAATAATCGTCATTTCTTAATGTAAACTCAGAGGTCACACAATGACAGTCGACAGAACATGACGGCGATGACTCGTGTGT
>NW_019392467.1:0-1020 GCF_000671375.1 Centruroides sculpturatus
CGGCTTACGTATTTGTAAAATCTAAGTGACTCGTACAACATGGAATTCATATAAAACGGAATTATCAACAGTGTTATAGGAGGGTCGACTGTATATTCCTTTATATGTGCCTTCTTTTATTAATTTTTAATTATTTTAATAATTCCAATAAAGGATTTGTTCAGAAATTTTAAGTGTAACATGTCAACGCGTATTTTGCATTCACACAAAGTTGCAACATTCCGATGAAAACTGGAAGTCATGTTATTTCAATTCAAATCTTTTCCCCTAAAAGCAGTTAATACATGTTTGGCATAAACCTCCTTGCAAAATTTCAGAAATTTTCGAACAAAAGCACATGTGAACAAAATCGTGTCTCTATACACATACAAAACCCCTGAACTTTTTTGCATTTTTCGACGTTTAAAATTAAATTAAGTGTTGTTAAGTTTAAGTTACATTTCCAATAAAGTTTAGAAAAATCGTACAATAATAAATCTCACCATTTAAAATCTTTAATCAAGAATAAGATCAGACGTTAAACAATAATCATTATTAAAAATAAATGTTGAATGAAAAGTAGAATGTACAGAGACGAGACACTACTAATTTGAGGTGGAGAGCATATATTTTAAATTAACTAAATTAAAAATATGATCAAAAATTGAAGCCCGGAATTGTGACGATATCACAATAAATTATAATATAGTATATATGACAGTACGAAAAAAATTTTGAGTTAAATATACAGCAAAAACCAGCCATAGAGTCATTTTATGACCCCATTTTTCTATTGAAAGGTTAATTATCTCTCATTTTTTTCCGAAAATTCTTGTTTTAAATTGGAGTTCCTCTTAATTTGGGGCATTTTTTGTCATTATGTAAACGTCTGTATGTAAAGTTATGTAAAGTATGTGTAGTAATTCTTATTTCATTTTTTAAATTATACTTAAAGTAAAAGCATTATCATCATTAATTTAATAAATTATTTTTAAAGTACATTTACTTCTAATTTTTATTCAATATTTTTCCTGATAAAAT
>NW_019392468.1:0-997 GCF_000671375.1 Centruroides sculpturatus
TATATGTAGCAATAATCATGTTGAAGACAGAGTGAGAAATAAGTAAACAATTCAAATCGGTGTGCATACTCGCCTGCACGCCACATAAATTCTCGTGCTCGGCAGCAATTTGAGCAGTGCACAGCCGTGCAGCTTAGAGGAAACATTGCAGGTAACCCCCGTATAACACGGATTCACTCTGACACGGTTCGAGAATTGGGTAAAACCCTCGTACAACAGGAAATGTAATAGATTTTTACATACTTAAGTAATAATAGTTAACGAAAATTATTATTTTCGTGAACTATTAATACTTAACTATGTAAATTTTCTCTTCTCGCCTTCTGTCGATACAGGTGGTCCTTCTCGAAACTTGTTTCAATGTTGCCAGCTCTCGACGCTTCTGCTTCTGATATTGCCAGATGTTTTTCCCTTATTCCATACTTGCTTTATTCGTGTTTAGCACCGTATAAGGAAATTTATAAAGATCTTTTAACTAGAAGCAAGCAATCTAAAATTGCATACTTTTTGCAAAAGATAAAGCATGGATCTGAAGATAATGCAGAAAAATGCTCAGAGGATAAGGATAACTTGCCAAAAAGAAAATGCTTTCAGTTAATAGTGCTTTTAGTGATGACGAAGAGAACATTGTTTAATTTATATTAATATGTATCACTTAAGAAAATTTTAATAATGATATTTATCTTAACTATGAAAATATAATAGCATGTTTTTTAATTTTTGGAACCTAACCCTCCTTTTCGTATTAGTTCTTTGTTTCGTATAACACGGATTCGCATGACACGGCAATTTTTTGGAACGTAACTACTGTGTTATATGGGGGTTTCTTGTACGTGTTTTGGAACTAGTTGGTGCACAAGAATAGTGACACAACTCAAAAAAATAGTTCCTCCAGAACAGCCATTTAAAAGTTTCATTTTTTTCTGCAAGGCTTTGTCATGATCTTGGATTTTTAAAATTTTCAAATCTTTATTTCCAAAAAAGATTGAAAATGTTA
>NW_019392469.1:0-1042 GCF_000671375.1 Centruroides sculpturatus
GCATAAAAAGAGACCTTACAGTATTTAGAATTCCATCTTTTAAGATTTTGATTTATAATTTTACTAGTTAAATGTCAAAAATAATTTTTGCTTAGATTAAAACAAAATCAAACTAACAAAAATTAGCATTTATTAATAAAATTATGATGATAAATTCTAGTTTTTGTTACTTAATTTTTTTTTAAATGTTTGTGTAAGGTTATGTGAAATCTTATATATAACCATTGCCTAAATAAATTCTATTAGTGAAAAATTAATTTCTAAAATTTATACAAATTCTTATCAAGAAATTATTAGCATATCTTCATTTGAATATAAGTTAGAAAAAACTATATTCAATATTATGTATATTGAATATATGTAGAACAAAGAAATAAAAATGGCATGGCAACNTATTAGCACAGTAAAAGTTGACTCATTGGAACACATCACATGTTTCCATGTCTCTGATGTCCAAGTTTTGTACTCTTTGCACAACTGCACATGCTGTTTGATGTTTTGTGGGTGTACTGAGATGTGATCAAGGAAACAGTAGATCTCACTATACCCATAAACTCAGCAACTCATGTTAGAGAAGCCTCTACTAGGTGTGCACCAACAATCAAATCTAACAGTGTTTCAACATAATCACATTCTAAAAACAGACAAATAGCTTTTTCAGATAAAACCAGCAAAAGTAAAGAAGTTTGTTTACAGTGATATAAGCTACACAAATGAGTGAAAAAAGGATGATACCTGTAATTGCACATGTTTCAGGAAGAGTTCAATTTGACAGTGCAAAATGGAGGGAGTTTGAATTATTTTGTCCACCCCCTGTATTTATATAACTTTTTCACCTCTCAAATTTGAATATATTGTATTTGAATATAAAAACTTCTCAAAATAACAAACAGAAACAATAAATAAATATTAAGAATAAAATAAAGGAAATCTAACAATGAAAAATAAATTAAAACCAATCAGAAAAATAACTTTTTTTAATTAAATCAGACAAATTCATACAAATAACTGTAAAAATAATAAATATAATTATTATTTAAAT
>NW_019392470.1:0-1160 GCF_000671375.1 Centruroides sculpturatus
AAAAAGTGGAAATAATTTTCCACCTGTTATTTGTCTTTTAGTTTCATCATATGTCATAAACATTGCATACTGAGAAACGAAAGTATAAGATTATTCAAAACAATATTTTCTATCATTAAAAGTAACAGTAAAAAGTACATAAACTCGAGTATATGTAATGTTAAAGTTCTAGGATTAAATGTAATTTACTTTGTTTGAGATTAATAAAAGGATGCCACTTACCTAAATTTTAGTTTCTCTTGGATAACTTTAAAAAGTGGAAATAATTTTCCACCTGTTATTTTTCTTCTACTTTCATCATATTTCATAAACATTGCATACTGAGAAACAAAAGTATAAGATTATTTATAAGCCATTTATTAATGTTAAAGTTTTAGGATTAAATGTAATTTACTTTGTTTGAGATTAATAATAGGATGCCACTTACCTAAATTTTTGTTTCTCTTGGATAACTTTAAAAAGTGGAAATAATTTTCCACCTGTTATTTGTCTTTTAGTTTCATCATATGTCATAAACATTGCATACTGAGAAACAAAAGTATAAGATTATTTATAAGCCATTTATTATTGTTATAATTTTCTTATACAGTAACACAATTTTTTACCCCATTTCCAGCAACTCTCCAAACATATGAATCGTTGGACTCTCCTAATTAAAATAGTTGTTATTACTAAACAATATTATTGTTAAGTGCTGTTGAATTTTATTATATTTTTAGTTTTTATTCTCTAATTGTTTTAATACTTAATCTTACACTTTAGATTTCAGGTTATTTTTTTATAAAATATTGTTTCATATTTTGTATATAAAACAAAAAACAAGAAGCACATCAAAAGTTGTAAATGTAAGGAAATATTTTAATTTTTCNCAATGTTATGCTTCAAATTTCAGGCTATTGTTTATAATACGTATATCTATTTATACCATAATTCATCCCTATTCTATTTTTATAAGTGTTTATTATGTTTACTGGTTCATCAAACAGGAAACCACGGTCTCTCTCTAGGGCCATCATTGCATACAACAATATACTTTTCGAGGTTATGCTTCAAATTTCAGGCTATTATTTATATATTCAATGTTATGCTTCAAATTTTAGGCTATATCTATTTATACCATAATTCATCCCTATTCTATTTTTATAAGTGTTTATTATGTT
>NW_019392471.1:0-1010 GCF_000671375.1 Centruroides sculpturatus
TGATGTGGCGCTACAATATTTGGCTATGTCTTGGCTACTTTAATATTATTTTTACATGTTTTAGCTGGCAACACTCATTCGACCATGAAAGGGAGGCCAGTATTTAAACGAGGCTTAATTTTCTAATTTTTAACGATACAATAGCGACGATTATTATTTAAAAAAATTTTTGTTAGGCTTCACATCGATGAAAATTCAACGCAAAGTAGGTTAATAGCGATATACTAATAAACTAATATACTAATTACATGGGATATAATAATATACTATGCTAATAATGAATTTTTTCATACTTTTCGGTTATCCGACTTTTCAATTATCCGACCAACCCCAGTCCCCAATTGAGTCAGATAATCGAGGCTCTTCTGTATATATATTATTTATTATTTATATGAAATACTAATTCAATGTTACTGGAATGGAAATAAAACATATATAATTATAGTAGAACTCCAATTATCCAAAGTAATGTGGACCAATACTACTTCTGATAACCAAAAACTCAAGTAAAAAACAAATGAATGCAGTTATTTTGGATTAAAAATTACAAATATAAAAGATTTATATGGTAGCATTTTTAAGCTTTTTTTAAATACCTTAATAAATTTACTCATATATAAGAAGAACAATTTTTACATCATTTATTATATAGCTAATACATATGTACAATTGTTTCAATAAAATGTGTATTGTTGTAGTCACATTTTAACACATTTTAATATAAATGGTCTGTCTCACATTGAAGTTAACAAATAAAATGTAACAGAAGCAAATCATTCTGTAATGTGTATTATCATTTTAAACTTTCTTGTATGAATTACAGTATAAGAAAACTGGTGTATTCACTTACAGGTTTGTCTCAGATAATGTGGAATCTTGATTAATTGGGGTTTTGCTGTTTTGTCTATACTTATCTGAATGTTTTGCAAGTTTAAATTAATTTTCTGACATAGATAAAATTTACAATACATCTATAAGTATATATTTGATAAGTGCTATATTTATTATTT
>NW_019392472.1:0-918 GCF_000671375.1 Centruroides sculpturatus
AAAATATTAAAAAATGTATTACTCAGAAGTAATTAGGATATTTAATTAATTTCCTAATTACTTCTGAGTAATACATTTTTTTATTAAAATAAAATAATGTCGCTAATATAGGACTATACTTAATCGAAAATTGGACGCCGCTTATTGTGATCATTTTTGGGATGCATGATAATATTAACCAATGAAATGAAATTCGGCAATTACAATAACTTTTATCTTTACAGAATTAAATAAAACTTATGTATAAACTTTATGATCGATCATAGCAAATTTAATTGAAAACATTTAAAAAGAACGTTGTTTATTACTTTTTCGAAACAATTCAATTTAAACATAAAATTTACGTAGTACTTTTATCTCATCATATAGCCTATATATAATCGAGACGGGTTGATAATAATAATAATAATAAGCGCAGAGCCCAAACGGTTAGGAGTTGAAAGTTGAAATTTGGTAAGTCACGAGAACGCACACTAAGAGGAATTTTTCGAAATTCCCCCCGCGGGGGAGAGAGACAGGATTAAGTCTTCAACAATGGACGTGTTAAGTAACAATGGTAGTGTTAACAATGAAAGTGTCAATAATGGAAGTGTTANGTTGAAAGTTGAAATTTGGTAAGTCACGAGAACGCACACTAAGAGGAATTTTTCGAAATTCCCCCCGCGGGGGAGAGAGACAGGATTAAGTCTTCTTGTGTTAATGGACGTGTTAAGTAACAATGGTAGTGTTAACAATGAAAGTGTCAATAATGGAAGTGTTAAGAGAAAGCAACGTGCAAGATTTACAGGCTCAGATGCGGTTTTTTGCGTTTTTGCGAGATATCGAACTAATTAGAGAATTTTTAGACCCATCTAAAAATTCTCTAATTAGCCAATCTTACCCGTTTTCACAGAATGCAAGAATTAGGTCCATCTGTTT
>NW_019392473.1:0-938 GCF_000671375.1 Centruroides sculpturatus
GCCCATAGATATCGTAATAGTTACTTCTTAAAGCGTGTAGCGTTTTTGTTTACATCTACTATCTTCGCTTAGTTTTATTGCTTTGATAGTTAAAAACACAAAATAACGGCTTATGTGAATGCGTTGGGGTACCAAATTTGTGCGATGTAAATAAAAAAACCCAAATAAAAAAAGTTAACAAAATTTATTTAAATCATAAACATATATAACTAAAGATACAAAAAATATAAAATGAAAAGAATTCAAGAATATACATGAAAGTTCCTCCACTAATTATTTAAACTAAAAAAAAGTGAAATCATATCCACCACCCGAGGTCACACAGTTGCAGCCACTCACACTGTAATGCCTTGTGGCAATATAACCCACCCAATCCGCATGGCAGATATTCAATTTTTCGCTTAGTAAGACGACCAATCAGCGTTTTCCTACCGCGAATACGATCGATAAAAATACTTGCGGGATTCTTTAACATTAAAAAAATCCCACTAATATTTTTATCTTAAATTAACAATACTGTTCAAAAATAAAAATAAATATAGTCGACCACCCTAAAACACGACAGATACGTTTCGTTCTTTATGAATCCTTCTTGTACGAGTACTTGCCAATTACAGCCCAGCACGCATGCACTTTACAGACTACGGCTGTTTGAAAAGTTTTCTTCCATAAAATTAATCGATTTCTAGACTAATTCGACTCAACATTTCCAAAATACGTATATTTTTTGGGAATAATCCGTATAAACTATGCTATAAACAAAAAATTGTAGGATTACTTATCGAGTGTGCACCGTTCGACGTCGCCATTGTTTAAGCTTGTTTTCGTCGCAGAGCAGCGCACCAAACGTCGGCCGCGATTTCTGATAAGTTATTTTTCTGCGTAAACTTCGTTGAACTTTGGAGACATCATTAATATAAATAATTTTTATGGCCGTT
>NW_019392474.1:0-1077 GCF_000671375.1 Centruroides sculpturatus
TACTCAAATATTTTACGTTTTTGATACTAAATTAACAGCCCCCACCAGTGGGCGAGTGGTCTCCGTAGCCGCTCATAGCGGTGACCAGACCCTAAACACTGGGAAGTTCGGTCGTGGGTTCGCGCCGCGATCGGACAGGCTGGCTGCAAGGAGTTTCCTGGGTTTTCTCCTTGCCAATAACGACTGAATAGGAGGCCAGTTCCCCTTAAAAGTCCTCCCGGAAGGCATTATTTCCCGCGCGTGCGTATAAGCCGTTAGATACGGCCGGCTCTTCGGTCGCATAGCGATCAATAACTCGTCTCTCAGAGAAAAAGCATTTCAGGCTATAATCTCCATATGAACCAAGGGTGTCAAATGGAAATACTAAATTGACATTTGAAGTATAATTTTTTATTGTTTTTATATTTTTCAATATATTTATTTTGTTTGTATAAAATAAAAAAATAATTTTTAACGATACAATAGTCTTCGTTAGGCTTAACATCGACGAAAATTCAACGCGAAGCGACACGCAACGGAGAAAAATTTCAACGTGGGATAAATTAATATATTTTTTCGTACATGATTGGTTATCCGAAAAATAAGTTATCCGAACCATCCCAGTCCCCAATTGATTCGGATAAACGACGCTCTACTGTATTCCTAACTTCTATTTTTTTCTCTCAAAAAAAGATAATTTTGTCCTTAAAAATAAATGATTTTAACACGAATTTCAGTGAGGTTCGGACCTGTCCAGAGCCTAGCGTGCCGTTCTTGGTAGCGGTGGAAGCGCCGCTTCCCTCGTATTTTATAAAATATAAATACAGTCGACCCTCCTATAACACGGGTTCATATAGTTCGGATTCCTATATGACGGCGAAAAAATTGCGACAGTATTCGTACAAACACGCTAAAAAAACTCGTATAATTCGGTTAAACGTCATCTCCGACTCGTGTCGCGACGGGATTGATCGAATCTAGACCAATAGCGAATATTGTACAAACTGTTGAGTTTAAACGAGCAGCGAACCTACTAAAAACCATTTATTATTTAACGTCCATAAAAATTATATTTATATTAATGATGTATCCAAAGTT
>NW_019392475.1:0-1023 GCF_000671375.1 Centruroides sculpturatus
ATGGTGTGTGTCCGTCGACGTCAGCAACATATAGTTGCAACGTTGTGTAAACGGTCTTGACTCAGTGGTCTTTTTTCATACGTTCAGTTGTCTGCACATTCTCATCAGGACCTTGACAAAATTTTTCGTGCCGCGTGGTCCAAACAATTCAACTCCGTCAAACAAAAATAATGGACAGGTAAGGAAATCAATGATTATAAACTTTTGTCGTCAATAAAATCAAAATATCCGTTAAGTCAGAAACAAATTATTACAGAAAATAGTTTCAAAATTGTACGAGTATAAATAATATAAATACTTTTATATTATTTTCTACCACTATAATTTAATTCTTAAAATATGAACTTCAATTTTAGTAATCGTAGTAAAAAAAATAAGAGTTAATGTTACGTATGGTTCCAAAATGGCGCGCTTCCGACTGTTCCAAGGTCTATATAAAAAGATCAGGACACGCATGATCTACTTCTTGAGCTGCCATTTTGGGGTTTTTTGATTTGCATGTTTTAAGCAAACTCGTACGAGCAGTCAGTTTTATATGACATTAATTAAACTAAAATTGCATAAATCCTGTAATTTCCAGTCAAAAATAGAATAATAATTTCGGATGATTATGCAACCCCAATTTTATGTAACGTTTTCATCAAATAGTTTAAAAGAAACAAGCATCCTTATNGAAATGGCCGCGCTTCCGACTGTTCCAAGGTCTATATAAGATCAGGACACGCGTGATCTACTTCTCGAGCTGCCATTCTAGGGTTTTTTTGAGTTGCATGCTTTAAGCAAACTTGTACGAGCAGTCCGTTTTATATGACATTAATTAAACTAAAATTGCATAAATCCTGTAATTTTCAGTCAAAAATATAATAATAATTTCGGATGATTATGCAACCCAATTTTATGTAACGTTTTCATCAAATAGTTTAAAAGAAACAAGCATCGTTATCTTTTGCTGTCATGATTGAAATTAATTAAATAGATACTAAAACTGATGCAATTACGTATATACCACTTCGTAAAGTGATG
>NW_019392476.1:0-1360 GCF_000671375.1 Centruroides sculpturatus
GCTATTGCTGTGTTCGGAAATGTTGAAATTAAGTCATTAGTAAAAAGATATTGTAATAGGGTTTGTGGATCATTAGACTGGTTTTCTGGAAAATGTAACTTTAAAGTACTGTATTGATTTCATTAATACCGTCAATGTCTGTTTCACTACTCGAATCGTCTTTAAGCTTCAGATTTAAATCCTAACCAAGTTAAAATATCATTAGTTAATTATACTTAGACTCATGTCAGAAGAATTATTAACAAAATAATTGCAATTTGATATGCGATAGAACTGTTCGAATGCGTACAAGTACAGTACAAATTGAGAAGGAAGCTCTGTGGGGATTCCCTATTTTCGCCAGTCCTGTCAACTTCTGTCATAGANATACCGTCAATGTCTGTTTCACTACTCGAATCGTCTTTAAGCTTCAGATTTAAATCCTAACCAAGTTAAAATATCATTAGTTAATTATACTTAGACTCATGTCAGAAGAATTATTAACAAAATAATTGCAATTTGATATGCGATAGAACTGTTCGAATGCGTACAAGTACAGTACAAATTGAGAAGGAAGCTCTGTGGGGATTCCCTATTTTCGCCAGTCCTGTCAACTTCTGTCATAGAGCACGAACTATGGATACTGGACTCCGCCGGATGGTTCAACCTGCAGACAGACGTTTCGCATTGCATCTTAATTCTGATAAATGCCAATACAGGCGCTGTTAACGTTATAATATAAATAAGAATATAGTAATTGCGCGCCGGATTTTTTTCTCCATGCGAAGGCATTTCTTATGCTATAAGTAGGGTGGGTATTATGACAATGACTTTAAATATTACGTGACCGCGATTTGCCGCCGCCGCTTACGGCGGGCCTGCTTCCCAGGAGTTGTGCGAGAGGTTGTTTTATTACAAGAGAGAGTTTCAAAGTTCGGAGGAATACTATCCGAGCAGTATATACCAGGTTGAGCGTCGATGTCGACGTCTCCCGAGCTCCGAAAAATTTCGAATTGCTGCCTAAAGACAAGGGAAGACCAATCGGTATTCATTATTTTACGTCGCTTCTTGTGTTGTTCTGCGAGGAAAAAATTCCAGTATATAGTTGCTTAACTTTCTTGGCAATATTTAAAATTGCATGTGGCACCATTTGTTATATTTCATTAAAAAAACTTTTTAATTATTATAAAATGGCAAAAAGCTTAATTTTGAGGTTAGGGAGGTGTTCGTTGTCCGAACATAAAAATCTTCCGCGAAAGTGTTCGTTAACCGATCACCCACTGTACTTATTTTAATAATAAATGTAATAAATTAATTAGCAAGAAAACTAAAATATCAAAATCTTATTGTTGTCAGGATTAATAGAAATTAGAAAACAATT
>NW_019392477.1:0-3096 GCF_000671375.1 Centruroides sculpturatus
GACTGCTGGAAGTAGTATTGAGGTGTTAATTGTTGTATGTAAATCCCTACTTAGTGTACAGTACACTCTTGTGACATATCCTAACTGTGTACCAAATTTCAGCTTTCAGCTCCTAACCATTTGGGCTCTGCACTGATTATTATCATCATCATCATCATTATCAGTCCATCTCGATTATATTATAAGATACTATCTGACGAGCAATTATTTATTGTGACATCTAAACAAAACTGGATTGCAATTTTTAATCATATTTTTAATTTAATTTAAAATATATGCTCTCCACCTCATTAGTAGTGGTTTGCCCCTGTATATCATATTTTCTTGCTAGCAATAGAGTAGTGTCAGGGCTGTTTCACACTATGACCGAGTGGACCAACTGGTCCTATTCCAAGTCATGTTGCCATGGCAACAGCAGTCGGCCGACTGACTGGTTGTTCCATTCGGACAGATTTAAAAAGTTAAATATTTGTAGTCGGGTCGGAGCAGTCAATGAGCTACAGCCAATGACAGCTTTGAAACTACAGCCAATCAGACTTTGGATATATGAAAACTATCAAATCAATCAAACATAACTTTACATTATATATATTTCAAATTTATTTAAATTTTCCCTTGTACCTTATTTCTTTCATAACTGCTTAAATTTTATATGGAAACACAAATGATTTTAATATATATATTAAAAAACATTATTGACATAATGAGAAAAGATGGTATTATTTAGACTTTTCGGAAGAATTTATAAACAAAGTAAGATAATTTCTGCAAAGTTTAACCAGATAGATTACAAAAATATTTTTAAAAATTAGAAAAACTTAAAATGATTTTTAACACTCGTTCCAATTGGTCCTTACGAATCGGCCACTGACATATAATCGTACTCAATGTGAATACAGTAGAGCGTCAATTTTCCGAAAGTCAATCATCCGAAACGTCAATCATCTGAAAGAATTCCAGTCGGCAAATTTAAATTTTCGCCAGTGCTGTGGCGCTTCAATCTTTGGCTATATCTTGGGCTACTCCAATATTTTTTTTTGTTTGTGTGTCTTTTAACTGGCACCACTGCACTTTTGTGTGGTGTTCTTCTGAGGACTGTGTGTCCTGCTGAATCAAACATTTTTGATACTAGATCAACTTCTAAAGTATATATTTTTTGTTTTTATATTTTTCAATATATTTATTTTGTTTGTAAAAAATAAAGAAATAATTTTTAACGATACAATAGCCACGATTATTATTTTAAAAAGTTTACGTTAGGCTTAACATCGACAAAAATTTGACGTGAAGCGACACGCAACGGAGAAAAATTTCAACACGGGATAGGTTAATATATTTTTTCGTACAATCGGTTATCCGAAAAATAAGTTATCCAAACAACCCCAGTCCCCAATTGATTCGGATAAATGACGCTCTACTGTAGTTTATTAAAAATGACTAATCAAGACTTTATTTAGTTTTGAAATTGCTATTGTAATTAATATTATTTTAAAATTTAAAAATATTTTTACTTTAATATTTAATTTTACAAAGAAAGTTTTCTATTTTATATAAACTGCAGCACAGCAAGAATACACATGGCATCTTGCCATGCATCTGTAGTTTTTTTGTTTTTTTTGATAGCCTAACTCTATCTCATGCAAACATTTCATTTAATAAATTTGGCAATACAGTCGTCCTCCATAACACTGTTGATAATTTCATTTTATATGAATTCCATGTTGCTGTGATACTAATATGTGAGCCGTTCACAGCCTGGCACATGTATTTGTAAAATCTAAGTGACTCGTACAACATGGAATTCATATAAAATGGAATTATCAACAGTGTTATAGGGGGGTCGACTGTATTAAATTAGGCTGAATTTTGATTACAAAATTTAGCCTAAACTGATGTACTGGAATTAAAATATTTTAATGTAATTTGAAATATAATAAATTAATATACATGCCTCAAAAGTGAAATTGCAACAGCATGAAAGAATGTGCATAGCCACATGCACATTGCAGAACCAGTAGAGGTGAAAGACATGCAAATGATTAAAAGAACAAAGATATGTAACAGACACTTTCTTACCTATATATATAAAAACTAGCAGACCCTGCCACGCCTTGTTGTGGCTCAAAATGTATCTATTATAAATTTATAACATTCCCCCTAGGAGCTNACAGCCTATGTCCACCCTGAGGTTCCATTCTAAATATTGGTGAAAGAATTTTTGAAATTGGATGAGTAGTTTTGGAGATTACCTGCTGCATACAAACTAACATATAAACATTACGTCTTTATTATATTAGTATAGATGAATGTATGTCTGTCTGTCTGTCTGTCTGTGTCCTTCATGCATTACCACACCGTTTATCCGATTGCAATGAAACTTTGGGAAGTTTTTTAATACACTCCCACGAAGGTTTCTAGCTTAGTACATTTATCCTACGATAGATGGCATGAGTGTATAGGAGCATTTCATCGTGAGTTTGATCGATTTCAAATTGTGAAGACCATTTCCCCCCTCCAAAAATATTTCTATATATGCATTTGTGAACTGTTATTTACGATATTTGTAATAATTTTTGTTTAATCACTTTATATTCAACTATTTTTTGCTAATTATGTATTCGCTCGAACTTTGTTACAATCTTAACTGTATCCCGAACAACAACAGAAGTTGTAGGAGGAAATTCGCCTATTTTACCGATCTAGAGATCCCCCCTTTTCCAATTTTAATATCAACTCAAAATAATTTAAAAAGACAAATTACAATAAGACGGTTTATTATCCAACTATCAGAAATATCACAACATGCCAAGGAAGAGAGGAAGGAGCAATTAAATAATCAAAATTATAAAGGATTAAAAAATATATATATAAATGGGGAATATCACACTTCTATCAATCTCTGCGAGTATGTGGGCTAAGTTTAAAGAATCCGTGCTTCTCACATGGACAACTGAACGTGGCCAGCTCACGCGTCGGAAAACCTTGATTTATTTGTTACGCACCAGACGGAAAAACAAAAAATATCGTGTATCCACAAGCACTCCAATAAATAAATAGAATTGAAACGACACTTTGAAATGTTTTCCCGATGAAAAT
>NW_019392478.1:0-1000 GCF_000671375.1 Centruroides sculpturatus
GGACCAACATTTATGGGATACTAAAAACATCAAAAAATTTATTGTATAAATTATTTACTAAATTTTAAATAATACAGTCGACCCCCCTATAACACTGTTGATGATTCCGTTTTATATGAATTCCATGTTGTACGAGTCACTTAGATTTTACAAATACGTGAGCCATTCACAGCCCGGCACACGTATTTGGAAAATCTAAATGACTCGTACAACATGGAATTCATATAAAACAGAATAATCAACAGTGTTATGGAGGGGGTCAACTGTAAATATTTGTTGAAATGTAATGTAATTATTAGGTAATACGTATTTTAACAATTTGTTATACTCCATTTCTTTGAACAGTTTTTTAAAATCCTAATTTTACTAGCTGGACCTATATTCCAAACCTGATACACAGCAATAACACTCCAATTGCTGTATTATTAAATTTAATACAAGATGGCACCTAATGATACCCTCTAAGGTCAAATTAATAATTTATTATGATTATTACCAAATTATAGTCTGAGGATATACAGCAATTGCAGCATTATGGACCAATATTTGTGGGACACACCTTAATTAGTACACATCCTGTTTAAAACCTGTCTTACTCTGAGGCATACATATGAACATCCTGGGAACTGTTAACAGCTGTTCTCAAGGTCAACTGGTTGTAAACACTGTAGACTGCACTGTGTCAAGTAAAGGGCAGTGTCAAATGAAAGAATAATAACCCTCGGTGCTATATTTTCTAACATTTTCTAATTTTTTTAAATATCAGATTTGCTTTTAAGCGTAAATAAATATTATAAAAACTTAACGCAAATGGGTTTTTTGAGCAGTTTTTCATGAACTAAATAGGCGTTAATACTGACAACGTAGAAGTACATTTAAATCCTTATGCAATTCAGGACAGCAGAAGATACCTATGTATTGTCTACTTTGTTAAATTTATCTAAATTTTGTAAATTTTAAAAATTTAATTGTCCTGGCAATTTTTTTCAAAGTTAACAAG
>NW_019392479.1:0-1269 GCF_000671375.1 Centruroides sculpturatus
TTAGTCTTGATAATGATGAATGTAAAAAATGATAACTGTCTAAAAATTTAAAACAATCTAAAGCAGTGGTTCCCAATTAGTGGTACGCGTACCCCCAGGGGGACGCGAAATTGCATGAAGGGGTACTCGCGGCAATCTAAAATCGGTCGATTTAAAATTTAAATGCATGAGATGAAGCAAAAAAAATAATAATGGGTGGACCATCAAAAATTTGGCAATTTACCACACGATGTCGAATGCACAAATTCATTTATTTATAACTAAAAATATTCTTGAAATTTCATTAAAAAAATGCATTTGTGACAATACCTAAATGAAATTCTTGTGCAAGAAACAAAAATTGTACAATTAACATTAATGTCAGTGAAGTGGCAATAAAATATTTACCACCATTTTGCACAACATGGCCGAAAATCCTCTGCGAGAGGATTTTTGGCCATGACAAACATGAAAACTAAACATCGTCACCGACTTCGACTCGAAGATGACTCGAGACTGAAGCTAACCAAAAAGCAACCAGATTTCACAAAGTTGTGCAGATTTGTCACGTTAAAATTAAATAACCTTATGTTATTTTCATTATTATTACAATTGTATTTTAAAGATAATAAATGTAAAAAAAAAAAACTTATTCTCTTTATCACTAGCTGTCTACCCACAGCTTCTCCCGCATTATATGGAATTTTCTCGTGGTAATAAGATATTTTCTCGCATGTATTTTCTCGTAAAATGTAGCCTATGTCCATCTCCAACATGTAAACTATCTCTGTGCCCANTTACAATTGTATTTTAAAGATAATAAATGTAAAAAAAAAAAACTTATTCTCTTTATCACTAGCTGTCTACCCACAGCTTCTCCCGCATTATATGGAATTTTCTCGTGGTAATAAGATATTTTCTCGCATGTATTTTCTCGTAAAATGTAGCCTATGTCCATCTCCAACATGTAAACTATCTCTGTGCCCAATTTTATTAAAAACTGTTCAGCAGTTAAAACGTAAAAAGGTAACAGACAGACAGCATTACCTTCGAATTTATAATAATAGTATGGATTAATATGAATTTCTGCTATAAGGGGCACGCGAGTTTGAGCTCTTTCTTGAAGTGGTATGCAGGAAAAATTAATTGGGAACCACTGATCTAAAGTATATATAGTGTATTTTTCCATATTGATGGGAATACAGGTAACCCCCGTATAACACGGCACTTCTACAGCGTGGATTCACTCTAACACGGTTCGAGAATTGGTACCATCCCCCGTATAACACG
>NW_019392480.1:0-941 GCF_000671375.1 Centruroides sculpturatus
AGCGTTGTAATCTTTGGCTATGTCTTCGGCTACTCAAATATTTTACGTTTTTGATACTAAATTAACTTCTCAAGTATAATTTTTTATATTTTTCAATATATTTATTTTGTTTGTACAAAATAAAAAAATAATTTTTAACGATACAATAGTCTTCGTTAGGCTTAACATCGACGAAAATTCAACGCGAAGCGACACGCAACGGAGAAAAATTTCAACACAGGATTACATAATTGGTTATCTGAAAAATAAGTTATCCGAACAACCCCAGTCCCCAATTGATTCGGATAAACGATGCTCTACTGTATATTGTTGAAATTACACAAGGTGTACTTCTTTCATTTGGTTACTTCCCCAGTTTTGTCAAAATTATTTTCATGACTTTCAGTTATTACTTGTACTGATCATTTACACTTTTTAAAGATCTAACAAAATCTTTTTGACAATATTTAATAATAGTTAAAAATTCATATGATGCAAAAAAGTTAAAACAAAGTTGAAACACTAAATCAATGATGAGAAAGCCATTAAGTTTCTTTAGACAATCCATAATTATAGATTCATAGTATATTATGCAAATTTGATAATACATTTCTCAAAGTCTATAAAGTCTGTCAGCCTAATGACAAATTTCCAATACTTAAAACATGCACAATTTTTTACAATAAATATGTTATAAAAATTCAAATAATTACCAGCAAATGCTTTTTCACTACCAGTAAGAACAATAGCAGCAATGTTTTCATCTCTATCAAACTGATTTAAAGCTGATTGCAATTCTAGCATTAATCCATCACATAATGCATTCAGAGCTTTTGGTCGATTCAATGTTACAAGTCCTACATTTTGCCGTTCTCCTTTCTTTTCAACCAGTATATATTGAAAATTGGAGACTGAAAAACAAAAACTTAGATTCAATACATTTTTGTAATTAAAAATATATT
>NW_019392481.1:0-991 GCF_000671375.1 Centruroides sculpturatus
CGTTTTATATGAATTCCATGTTGTACGAGTCACTTAGATTTTACAAATACGTGAGCCGTTCACAGCCCGGCACACGTATTTGTAAAATTTAAGTGACTCGTACAACATGGAATTCATATAAAACGGAATTATCGACAGTGTTATAGGGTCCACTGTTAAAACTATTAATTTAAAATAAAATTGTTAGATCAAAATATTTTTAAATTAATAACTCTTAATTGATTTCATAACACGAAAAATTATTCCTTTTCAGTCAATTTATTAATTACGCATAACTTTTCTTCCGAAGATCCGACTGTGACGTATCTAACATCGAACTCAATAAATAACAATGACGTTTGTTCCGGTTTTCCAGCGAAAGTCCGGTTCGAGATTATCCGACGCCATTTTTGTATCCGGAGGAGAAGAAGACGCTCCGTTGTCTCCATTGTTTGACGAACTGTAGTTTTTTAACCTTTTTTGATTTTAATTATGGCCGCATTATTTGCTTGTACGAGATGTAATAGTAGACATCCATTCGAAGAGTTATCGCAAGGTCAACAATTGTGTAAAGTGAGTCGGTTAAGCAACTTAAAAAGAGAATGACCCTTACTATTATCGAGCGTAACACGGCAATTATATGTCGAAGGTTCTGATTAGTCGTTTCTGAACCGAAATTCTTCCCATGACCAATAACATTACTTATATTATAATATTACGTTTTAAGAATCTTTCTTTGTGCGTTTTTTTTTTAATTCCGTTTAATTAAATATTTAATAATAGTAATTAGAAAATTATATTAATTCGTGAATTGTGAAAATAATTTTACTTATATTTCTTTCAAATAATGAATTTTGTTGTTTTAAATACAATCAAAAGTAAGTAACGGATTGTATTACATGTTTCACTTTCGCTATGAAAGGATTTCACAATAAATCTTATTCATTTTAATTTATCATTGATTTGCTTTCTCTAATAACTTTTTTTCATTACTTAGATGAAGAATTTGATG
>NW_019392482.1:0-1730 GCF_000671375.1 Centruroides sculpturatus
AAATTATAAACTTTTTTCATAATTTTAAACTATTCCAGGTCACAACCTAATGACTTTGACCTGTGGACCCAAGATATCTTGTTTCAGCATCACAACATTTTTGAAACTAGATATTGCCAGTCTTTATAATTTTTATATTAAAACTGACTTCCGAAATATAATTTTTTTTGTTTTTACATTTATTAATATATCTATTTTGTTTGTGCAAAATAGATATATTAATACAATAGCCAAGATACAATAGTCAAGATTATTTTTTTCAAAAATGTGTAATTTTCGTTAGGCTTAACACCAACAAAAATTCAAAATGTCGCAACACATTACGAGAAAATTTTCAACATAGAATAGGTTAAATTAAAATATACATTTTAATATAATATTAATGAAAAAAGTTTATTTTTGGAGTATATTTAACATGCATTCTTTTTAGAAAAATAATTAATAGTTATATTATTTAAAAATTATATTATGTAAATTTACTGAAATGTAAAATTTATACACTAATCATGTTAACATTTTATTCAGAATACAATTCATATATAATGCAAGTTTTACTTGTATGAATAAAATATATTAAAAGATTTATTATTTAAAATTAATCATGTTAGGAATATTATGAATAGTGTTTTAGCTGTTGTTTAATGAATTTTTTAAGTTCAGTTAAATAATTTTTTACTGTCCTCATTAATACAGTACATATAACTATGGCCAACCTCAAATCTACAAAGCCTAAAGAACTCTGTCTTTTAGATATTTGGTATTCATTAATCATGAGACAAATGGAAGTGTGCAAACTGCTAAACATATATATTCTTGTCCTTGTTTTAAAATTTAATAATTTACCAATAAATTATATCTGACAAATTTTGATCTAACAAATATTCAGACATAATCACTTTAGAAGTTGTATTTCTTTAAAGAAATACAGATATTACTAAATTTTCTTTCGAAACCTGGTGGTTAAATTTTTAAGAACATAATATTGCATGTTTATAATTTTATGTACAAAACTGTTTTCTCAGTGCAGTCACAAAAGCAATATAATAGTCAGCACAATTGTTTATACGAATGTCTAAGCTAACAAATAGAAAACAAACCTGATTTTTATTGAAAGTAAGAAGATATTTGGTTTATTAATGAGACAAGCATGGCAAAATATCTTGCTTGTCTTCAGACCAGAAATTTTTTTCCAGTGCTCAGATGAATGGACTATATATATATATATATATATATATAGTAGTAGACCGCCCTATAATGCAGAGATACGTTCTTCGTTATACGAATTTCGCATTGTAGGAATCCTTAAATATGTGAGCCAGTCACAGCCCAACATGTGTGAAGTTTACAGACTATGGCTGTTTGAAAGGTTTTCTTCCATAAAATTAATCGATTCTAGACTAATTCGACTTAACATTTCCAAAACACGTATAATTTTTTGGGAATAATCCGTATAAACTATGCTATAAACAAAAAATTGTAGGATTACTTACCGAGTGTTCACCATTTGACGTCGCCATTGCTTAAGTTTGTTTTTGTCGCGGACCAGGGCACCAAACTGCAGCCACAATTTCTGATGTTATTTTTCTGCAAAAACTTTGTTGAACTTTGGAGACATCATTAATATAAATAATTTTTATGGCCATTGAATAAGAAATGTTTCTTTCACAAGAAATGTATAAAATTAGTGCTGTATTAGACTTACGGTACCTAATTTACATACTGTACAGACG
>NW_019392482.1:1854-2742 GCF_000671375.1 Centruroides sculpturatus
TAATTTAATGCGATGGTTGAAATTGCATGTTATTAACCAGTTTCAAAATTCGTGGGTGAGTTTTTGTTAACGCCAATCTCATGTCATTCTCAACATTTAATTTATTCCTCTCAAACTCTCAACACATGTTTCAACCAACTGTGACAGAATAGCGTACCTAGATTACACTTATTTTAATTTAAAAAAAATATATGAAATTATTCAAACTTCAAGACACCATTAAAAATAAAAATTACATTATAGTTTAATATTTTTTTTAGTTTACTGTATAAGTTGGCGACCCCAAAGAAAGCCTGTTGCAACCCATAGATTGGGAACCCGTGATTTAAATCATAACTTATACACTCATTTAGTTAATACAAAATATATTAAAATATATAAACATTTCTAGCTCGGTAGTTATATTAAACCAAAATGAATGCTAGGTTAAATAGGGCTACATTACCATTACTGTACTATTAATAGTAATGGTAATATAGTCTGATTTAATCCAGTATTCATTTGACGTCAAAATATATTTAAATTTATATTTATTTTCATTGTTTTTTACTTGATACAGATATACTAATTTTTTTAATGTGTATTTTTAGATAACTGCCTCTATGAAATAATGTGCTATTTTCCCATCGACCGGTGGTTAAATTTTTAAGAACATAATATTGCATGTTTATAATTTTATGTACAAAACTGTTTTCTCAGTGCAGTCACAAAAGCAATATAATAGTCAGCACAATTGTTTATACGAATGTCTAAGCTAACAAATAGAAAACAAACCTGATTTTTATTGAAAGTAAGAAGATATTTGGTTTATTAATGAGACAAGCATGGCAAAATATCTTGCTTGTCTTCAGACCAGAAATTTTTTTCCAGTGCTCAGATGAATGGACT
>NW_019392483.1:0-732 GCF_000671375.1 Centruroides sculpturatus
TCATGGATGCTATT
This sequence comes from Centruroides sculpturatus, assembly GCF_000671375.1. NCBI lineage: Eukaryota > Metazoa > Arthropoda > Arachnida > Scorpiones > Buthidae > Centruroides > Centruroides sculpturatus. The sequence goes on from NW_019392483.1 coordinate 15, forward strand.
GTTTTAATACTTCTTTATTCCGTGACTCATTTTGCTTGACTGGAATTTATGTTTATGTCTTTAGAAAGTTTCGTTTTTATAGAATAATAATAATAATAATAATATGTTTTCAGACAATCGCGTAATAGGAATGAAAAACGGGTTCTTTAAACATCGATACAAGAAGAAAAAATAAAAATAATACAGCGAAATGAAATAAAAATGATCTCAACGGCATAAATATTCATAAAGTTCGAGTTACTTTTAAATAGATGAATTATAAAATATTAATTTATGCATTTTTGTTTAATAATGTGAAGCGGAAACGAGTGACAAACTCATTGAATATGCACACAATTAATGAGCATAGTTTTTACTATTTGTAAGAAGGTAACTTCTTAAATTCGCTTCCAATTTCTACATTTTCTTAATAAAAATAAAACTGGAAAAGTTTTCTTAAGCTTTCGTTAATAATAATACAGTCGACCCCCCTATAACACTGTTGATTATTCCGTTTTATATGAATTCCATGTTGTACGAGTCACTTAGATTTTACAAATACGTGAGACGTTCATAGCCCGGCATACGTATTTGTAAAATCTAAGTGACTCGTACAACATGGAATTCATATAAAACGGAGTTACAAACAGTGTTATGGGGGGGTCAACTGTAATAATAATAAAAATCCCCATAAAGTTCAACAAATCAATTTTCGATAGTAATTAATGTAATTGTTAAC
>NW_019392484.1:0-1890 GCF_000671375.1 Centruroides sculpturatus
AGCAATATTTATATTGTAATTTCTCAAGTGTACTCCACACCTCTGTATTGGCTTTTGAAAACATGTTACTTAACTACAGGTATACCTAGCCTTACATCGGTAATTTGTTTCAGGAATTTACTTGTCACTAGGCTAAACCTAGTAGCCTAGTGACCTTTAGCCTAGTGACAGGTAAATTCCAACCTAGTGACATTCCCAGTTCTGTATTTTATTTATAAATGCATTTTTAATAATATGTGGTTAGTTAATAAGAATCTATTTTAAGCTTACAAACAAATAAATTTTAGTTTTTAATATAGTACAGAAATACAAGCATGTATGTATTGTACATGTATTTGTAAATTTAGATTATTTTTAAGTATATATGTTTACAATTTGGCAATGTTTACAATACATTGCGGACTCTTTATTTGTGAATGTGGTTTGCTTTAAGACATTATAAAATAAGATGATTCTGTAAGGTTAAATAACAAATAGATATTAAAATTATTTTGCAATAGTTGAAAATAAACTAATTTATGTTAAATTTACCAATATCAAGTGGCACTGACAACAACACCAAACAGTAGATATTGGAACTATTGTGGAAAATGCTAATACAGTGGAACCCCGGTTAATGAACGTCCTAGTTAACGAACTTTTATTTTGCAAAAATTTTGTCTCGGATAACGAATGTAACGGTATTTTGTGTGAAATTTTAGTTGGTGTTAGGCATGCGCGAGCTAAGCATTGCTTTTCCGAGTGTTTGTGCTATACTTCTTTTTTCAGTTTTGTGATTTTTATATTTAATCAATATGGCATTCAAGAAAGAAAAAAGTCATAGTGGCAATAAAAACTGACAATGCGCTATCGCATCTGAGAAAAATTTTGATTAAAAGAGTAAGACGATCAACTTTAGATCAATTTCTTGTTCCTTATGGAAAGAGTTTGTTTGTTTGTTAAGTTATGGCAACGCAACACTTGGCGATCTGCCTAGGGGGAATGCCTTCTGGGAAGTGTTTTTAAGGGAAATTGACCCCTATTTAGGAATTACAGACGTGGAGAAAACCTAGAAAACTCCCCGTGGCCAGCCTGTCTGAGCGAAGTGCGAACCCACGAACGAATTCCCCGTGTTCAAGGTACGAAGACCACTTAGCCGCTGGTGGGTTTTTTTTTACTGAAAGAGACATCAACTCGAAGACTCTTCCGATGAAGTGCTACCCGTTATTTTTTTGGAGGGGATTCCCCTTCTAAGCATTAAGGTTCGTATATCTCCACTTTTCTGCCACCAACTACAACAAACGTAGGTATGTTCAGTGCTATTTTATTAAACAAAGTTTACATGTTTGTTGCTGTAATGATAGATACTACGTTTTCCTACATTTTCATCAAAGAAAATTACTGTATATTACAAATAAAATTACAAAAATTTCGGAGACTAGAACGGATTAATTGCATTTGCATTAATTTCTATGGGAAAAATTGCTTCGGTTAACGAANGATAGATACTACGTTTTCCTACATTTTCATCAAAGAAAATTACTGTATATTACAAATAAAATTACAAAAATTTCGGAGACTAGAACGGATTAATTGCATTTGCATTAATTTCTATGGGAAAAATTGCTTCGGTTAATGAACGGAGTCGCGGAACAGATTAAGTTCGTTAACTGGAGTTCCACTGTATTGAGCTCTTAAAGACCGCTAAATAAGATGACAATACAGAGTCACAGATGTTTTCATATTTCGTTCTCTAGTATTTATGATAGTTATATTAACATTTACTGTAAATGTATGTATTTTAATATGATTTTATGTGCATCACAAATATTGAAGTCGTAATATCACTAGAAAAGTGTTACTTTTCTAGTGATATTACAACTTCAATATTTGTGATGGAGAGACATAAAG
>NW_019392485.1:0-1068 GCF_000671375.1 Centruroides sculpturatus
TTCCACTTGGTTTCGCTCGTACGTCTGTAACTGTTGGAACGACTCAAATTGTGCAGAGATGAAATAGTGTAAACAATCACAAATATACATATATACCGATATGTATCGGTTCGACCCACCCGTACTTGCACCTACCCGAGTCTGCAGCTCTCTTCTCGTCTCCCGCGCTACACGCAACTCTGTGCGCAGCGCCTGCACGTAATCGTACTCGTACCCGCCCAAACAGCGGATGATGAACCTGCGGCGAAACGAAACCACAACGTTAGCGTAGCATTCGTTTAACGAGAGGGGGGAAAACCTGTAAAAAAACTTACGTTCTGGGATCGGGCGGCCACTCCCTTGCTGCCATCAGACGTTCCAGGGCTGCAAAAATAAAAAAAACCAAACCAAAACTAAACACAAAAAGAAAAAATCGGCAGATCGTCGTACCTAAACCGAATAAACTTTCCTTCGAAACTCTTAACGTAAGCGTACGTACTTCCTGCGTCGCGTCCCGACCAACACAGAGACGTACAAGTTGCGTATAGCACTGCCTGTACGTCGCTTCGAGGACGCTAAACAGGTCGGCACGTCATGAAATAACTGCGGCGAAAAGAAACTAACCTGTCTGGAACGCATCCCACACTCTATCCTCCTCCAAATAGGCAAACAACCGGCTTATTCTGGATTCCCGGCTTTCTTCCTGTACAACGTGAATAAAAACCGATAGACTGTATTACCGACGACAATGTCATCGAACGCGTAATCGGGTCTAGTCAGAAACGTTTGCAAAGGAACTGGATTAGCAAGAAGACCGGGTTGGCTACTTACCTGGCCCGATGTCATGGTCGACTATGGAAACACGCGCTGTGACGACGGTCGATTATGCAAATGTAGGGAATTCGATCCCGGTCCTTATTTCTAATCCCGGGATTTCGGGATTATACTTATTCAATCCCGGGATCCCGGGATTATTTCGGTATTGAGGGTTAATAAAAAATAAGAAAATCTTACAGAAATCAAAAATCAAAATTTAGACAAAAATCAACGTATTTTACGGTATACACCTAGTTAATTTAATCACTCTAA
>NW_019392485.1:2063-2778 GCF_000671375.1 Centruroides sculpturatus
GTATATTACCAAGTAACCCAGTGAGAACTGCTTGCCTATCATTTTAGTTGAAAATACAAGAAGTTTTATTCCAAGCAAGCATCGCAAGCCCGCTTGGTTAATTTCTGCTGCTTGCTTGGAATAAAATTTCTTGTATTTTATATTAAAATGATAGGCAAGCAATTCTGTTAAAAGCACTGGCACTGAACGTTTCGCTTCATGCAGTCTATTTTGCAATTTTTTTAAAATGATGTCAATCCCGAAAATCCCGGGATTAGGAAAACTTAATCCCGAAAATTTTGGGACTGAAAAGTGGTCGGGATCCCGGGATCCCGATTTTCCAGATCCCGGGATCAAATCCTCTATGCAAATGTCATGCTAGCGTAACATTGGAACGAACAACAAAAGAAAATTAAAAAATAAATAACCAAAAATTCGCCATCGTACTTAAAATTTTAATGTATATAATATACATTGGCTTGTTATTACGAGTACTGTAACTTTACTGTTAATAACGATAACTATTGTAATTATTAATAATCGTTTATTTCCATGTAATGTAAGTAAGGTAGGGGGCGTGGGTTTACCTTCAAACGTTTGCGAATTTCTTCGGAACAAACGGAACAATATCGTCCGGTGAGACGGGCGGGGAAGTAAATAGAAACGCGCCGCAACCGCGATCTGACGTTTCGGCCGGTTTTCACGAGCCAAACGAAACAGTCGTTTCGGTCGTCCG
>NW_019392486.1:0-1057 GCF_000671375.1 Centruroides sculpturatus
AAAAATAAAAAAGTCGAAGTGACTGTTGATAAAAATATTATGGAAAGATTAAGAAGGATTAAATTTCATGAAATTACTCTGAAAGTTATCTAAAGAATAAGAAAATACTATATTTTAAATATAATTATATATCTTCTATCTCTTTACTTTGTTCAAATTTTTGGAAAGATAAATTTAAATTACGCAAACATTCTCGACGATTTATAAAATAAATTAAGAAATAATTCTTTGTTTTGAAATAATGAAGAGAAGAAATCGTTAAAGAAGTTGTTTAAGATTTAATTAAACATAAAATTAAAAGACTACTCGATGGTGAAATTGCCCTCTTCTTGTTAGAAATAAATTTGGCTAGATTTTATTGAATATTTAATAATTATTTTACACAAGCTGATACAATGGGGCGTGCACGGTTTAGATCTTTTCACTTGGGTTGCTAGTTAGCTTGATGTATACTTAACTTCCGGTAGTGCGTAAAATAGTGGAAACTAAGCGGAAGTTTTGATTTACTTATGAAAATCTGGATTTATAGAATATAATAGTTTCTGAATTAAGAGAGAAATTAAAAGAATTAGGGGCCAAAACATGCTCGTTGTTAGTCCAATCGGTTTGCAGATCCCCCTGTTTTCGTCGTATAGCAGCGCTGTCCAACTTATCATAGCCCGCGGGCCATATTTTCTTCACCAAACATTTCGGGGGCCAAGAAGGTTGATAAATTACATGACATTTGCATAGTGCTACGGTTCAGTAAGCACTAATTGGTCAGCGAGTCCGATGTTGACGCTATAAAAAGNATAACTTCTATCTCTTTACTTTGTTCAAATTTTTGGAAAGATAAATGCTCAATTCTTTATATCTCTTTATTTAAACATTGTAGTTCTTTAATTAAAGCACTACTTTCGGCTGTAAATGGAATTAAATAAAAGATTATGGCGTCCATGTTTCTCTGGAGCGGAAAGCGTTTCTAAACTATTATGCAGCGACGTGTAGCGATAGCTCTCGTGACGTCATTTTCGTTACACTCTCGCTGCATAAAGAAACGCGGCCTTTCTGATCAGTG
>NW_019392487.1:0-2167 GCF_000671375.1 Centruroides sculpturatus
TTGTTTATAATAATTTCATATTTAGGTGTTCTTTATATGATTGGCAGAAAAAATGAAAAACCATATCCTCCTATTAATTTACTGGCTGATTTTGCTGGAGGTGGAATGTTATGTGCTCTTGGAATATGTTTAGCAATAATAGAAAGAAATTCTTCAGGCAAGGGACAAGTGATTGATGCAAACATGGTTAATGAAATTTTTATTTGTTAACAAAATTACAATAAATCATAAAATGATTTCTTATAAAATCTGTATTTACTTTTTATATATGTTAAATAATTTTTAAAAATTAAGGTAGAAGGTTCTTCATATCTAAGCAGCTGGATATGGAAGACTCAAGATCCTTCATCTAATCTTCCAATTTGGGGAAATCCACCAGGGGAAAATTTGTTGGATGGAGGTGCTCCTTTTTATCAAACATACAGAACAAAAGATGGAAAATTTATGGCTGTTGGAGCAGTGGAAACACAGTTTTATAAAGAATTTTTGAAAGGTATGATAATTACTTAGATTTTTATAAGATGTGCAGCAGCTTCTGTCAGTATCAATAAAAATGAAATTAATACAAATTCTAGAGCAAAATTGAGACAATGTCCTATGTGCCAGGTAGAATGTTGCCCAGCATATACAGTGGGTGATCGGTTAACGAACATAATCCGTTTCCAGGCTTTGTTCGCTATCCGAATTGTTCGTTAACCGATTATCGATTTACCATAGGTTTTAATGGAAATTTAATTAATTTGTTCTGGAGACTCCTCAAAATAAAAAATATATACTTTCTTACTACATTTATTTATATATAATAATAAAAATACACACGTACACAGTCTTGTGTTTTTATTAGTCATGTTTTTTCAGTTTGAAAGGGTTAAAGAATCTGTTTAATGTCGATTGCTTTTCTCTCTTCTTTAGGATTTTTCATAAGTAATTAATAGCATTGCAATTGTAGAAATCCCCAAGCCTCAACCTGGTTTGTATGCCATTCTAAGACCGTTGTTCTGACATCCTCACACTTCTTCAAAGGATCTTTAATAACAGATATCGGCATTAATCCTCTTTTTCAGAAGAAAACATATCTCGCCGAGTTTNTAACTGATGCTTCTGATTGGAAATGGTTGTTTGAATAACTGTCCTGATAACAAATTGTAGTTGATTTTTTTATATAAATTAGTCGCTTTTATTTATATTGGATGAAACTGGTTAATTTTTAGTTTTGACATTACTATGCAAAATCAGTATGATTCCATAAATTGCACAATTTTTTTTAAATATTTGCATAAATGCAAAAAATTTTCGACATTATAAAAAGTATACTGATATCATACTAATATATACAGTAAAACCTGTTTAAAATGGAACCTTAATAAAATGGAAACTTAAGAGGAAAGAATTCTTCAGTACAGATCAGTTTTCTGTGTTAAAGAAAACCTGTTCAAAACAGAATCTGCCAAACTGGAAAAAACATTCAGTACCATGCAAGTCAGGTTAACACAGGTTTTACTGTACTACATCATTATAAAATGTGTAAAATTACAAATAAACGTTACTTGCATTTGATAATGAAACCAGTTTTAGTTGTTTTATTTTGATAGTAGGCAAGTATAAATAATTTTTTATTTGTATTTTTGGTTTGTTGCATCTGTTTCAGACAAAGCCCATTAGAATAAGTCTAATTAACCAGAAAATTATATTTCCAATGGAAATTATATTTTAGATTTACTTTTGATAAAAAAAAATAATAATTGGGCATATAAGTAAGCTTGTTTTTCACTATATTTATAAAAATGTGGAAATAAATATGAAATTTTAAGATGAATGTTGGTGCTTTGAAAGCAATTCTAACTTGTCACATGCCATGAATCTCCTTCTGACTGGTTAATTGCTACAGTTCACTCACTAGCAAACAGTATTGCTTGCTAACTTATTGTTCTTTGTAAATATAGATCGTTTTGTGGATGAATAAATTCAAAGTCTAGGCATTTGATATGATTATAAATATGTTTTAAACTCATAATTATAATAGAAATTTCGACTTTATGACATTAAATTTTGCAGTAAATTTTCAGTAATCTTTTCTCAATTTTTTACAATTGTTCAGTTTCTTAGTAGTTAAATTATGGTGCCATCATAACAACTTTATAATTTTTAAAATGTTTAAATTTTTATT
>NW_019392488.1:0-1244 GCF_000671375.1 Centruroides sculpturatus
GTTTTATTAATAAATATTGAGAGTATAAGTCAATACCATCATCATAATTTTATTCTTAAATGCAGTATTTTAATATTAAAACAATTACAGGTATACCTCGACTTACATCGTTCCCGATTATACATTGTTTGTCAAAAAAGTATATGGAAAAATAAAAATCAAGTTTATGTCATTTTATTCAACTTTAAAAGTCTGTCCACCACAAATATTGAAGTCGTAATATCACTAGAAAAGCATTTAAAGCACAAAATCGTATTAAAATATAAACATTTACAAGTATGTACTGTATTTACAGTACATGCATTCGTAAATTTAAATTACTTTCTACTGTACTATATTAAAAACTAAAATTTATTTATTTGTAAGCTTAAAATAGATCCTTATATTATTAAAAATGCATTAATAAATAAAATACAGAACCGGGAATGGTAATTTATGGTTTAGCCTAGTGACAAGTAGATTCGGANTACCTCGACTTACATCGTTCCCGATTATACATTGTTTGTCAAAAAAGTATATGGAAAAATAAAAAACAAGTTTAAGTCTTTTTATTCAACTTTAGTTCTGTCCGCCACAAATATTGAAGTCGTAATATCACTTGAAAAGCATTTAAAGCGCATAAAATCATATTAAAATATAAACATTTACAAGTATGTACTGTATTTACAGTACATGCATTCGTAAATTTAAATTACTTTTTTCTGTACTATATTAAAAACTAAAATTTATTTATTTGTAAGCTTAAAATAGACCCTTATTAACCATATATTATTAAAAATGCATTAATAAATAAAATACAGAACCGGGAATGGNTACATTATTTTAAAAATATAAAGAAAGATCTATAATTAACTGTTTTTTGTTTTTGATAGTTAATAATTTAAAGTTTATTTAGACAGTATGCTAAGCAAATTTGAGTAGCTTAAACACTATTGTTTATTATGACCTTTCATAAGTTATTATTGAGTTGTGATAAACTGAGTTTGATGAAATTTTATTTATATATTTTGGAAAAATTTCTTAAAACTTGGTTTGTACAATACATAAAAATAGGAACATATATTCAGGTTGTATCTCATGATTGATATTTCTTTATTCTAAAGAGTTTCAAAATCTACTTTTCACTTTTCTAAATTATTTCCTATTATGTTTTGTTGAGTTAGAAATAACAATGTCATTATATTTTACTATGCAATGTAATTTGAACTCTTGTTTACATTGGATTTTTAGAAAATTACAAGAAG
>NW_019392489.1:0-1308 GCF_000671375.1 Centruroides sculpturatus
TCATGTAATTAGCAGTATATACATAGTGATCGTAAAGTCCTTATGCATGCTAGCTATAAGTTATCTATATACATTTCTCCAATCTATGCACATACAAGTAATGAGTTTCATTAGCCATTAATGTCCTCCTAAGAAATTTTGGACAATAAGGTCCATCATTGGAGAACTAAAACTTTATTTTAAAAAAAAAATACCTTCAGGTTTTCAAGTTTATACTGAGAGATTAGTGTGACAACTTTGTATTGCTCTATGTATATGAGATGTCTAAGTATCAGTGGTGGATTATTTAGAGTGTTGAGTAACAATTACTACTTTATATGACAAATTTTATATAAATTATTACATATGGTTAAATTAATTTTTTTGTAATCAAAACCAGCACTGATTCAAACAATATATGAAACAGAAATGCTTCTATTAGAGTGGTTGCTTGCTGCTTACCCTCCTGCAACATCACTGTGAAACAGTACAGTGTTGTTTCAAGTATCTCAAGCATTGTATCATAAGGTGCAGTGGTTAAATGAATAGGACCATTTTTAGTGGAAGACTGCACTTTACTGTTTAACCACTGCTGTTTCAGACCACTTTAGGAGGGCATACACCACACAATTACCATAATAGAATTATCACCAAAGGATTGCCTAAATAATCAGGCTATAACTCTTCTAATTTTAATAATTAATACTGAGTAATTTGCTACTAGAGGTAGATGTTAGGCACCATCTCTTAACTAAATTAATAATAATACTTATTAATATAGTTAAGAGTTAGTCTGATTATTTANAAATTATTACATATGGTTAAATTAATTTTTTTGTAATCAAAACCAGCACTGATTCAAACAATATATGAAACAGAAATGCTTCTATTAGAGTGGTTGCTTGCTGCTTACCCTCCTTCAACATCACTGCTAAACAGTACAGTGTTGTTTCAAGTATCTCAAGCATTGTATCATAAGATGCAGTGGTTAAATGAATAGGACCATTTTTAGTGGAAGAGTGCACTTTACTGTTTAACCACTGCTGTTTCAGACCACTTTAGGAGGGCATACACCACACAATTACCATAATAGAATTATCACCAAAGGATCGCCTAAATAATCAGGCTATAACTCTTCTAATTTTAATAATTAATACTGAGTAATTTGCTACTAGAGGTAGATGTTAGGCACCATCTCTTAACTAAGTTAATAATAATACTTATTAATATAGTTAAGAGTTAGCCTGATTATTTAGGCGATCATTTGGTGATGTTTCTATATATATATATATAGGGCTTTGCGATGTTTGTTACACTCATAAGAGAATT
>NW_019392490.1:0-1470 GCF_000671375.1 Centruroides sculpturatus
GCAGGAGTGGGTGGGGGTCCAGAATGGCCAAAATCGTCCTTACGTAATTTATGGACGGCCCCTTATATAAACAAACAACTAATCTAATAGTCAAATATCAGAGTTCAGAGAGTGGTTTTATCCACTCGGCTTTACAGGGCACTTTTTAGAATTAAAAAAGTATCGTTTAAAAACAAAAAAACCCGAGTTGTTACATTTAGAAAATTAAAGACATATTACTACTATAGACCAGTGGTTGCCTAACTTTTTTGATTCTCGGCACCCTTGCTAAATTCAGATTTTCCCAATGCACCCTATGTCAAATTCTAACAAGTACAATTTGAGAAAGAGCAAAATATCCAATATCTTTTTAATTAAAGAGTTAGGACATTAAGTAAAAAATAAATATTGAAGTGTTCGGAAAGTAAGTTTGTTTTTTCCGTGGAAAAAAAACACAATATTTTTATAATGAATAAATATTTTATTGAATTATATATTGACCATTTTGGTCAAATACCTGTTGTCATCGTTTCTGGTAGTAGCATGATTTCACATTCATAAAAGTTTTGATCATTGCTTACAAAAAATTGATCCAAGTGATTTTTGACATTGTCATTTCAAGTAAATGTCTTACAGTTAAAAAAAAATTGTATAGACCGGAACAAGTAATAATCTGAGTGTGCTCAATCTGGCGAATATGGTTGGTGTGATAGCACCTCCCATCTAAGTTATAACAGTTTCTGATGAGTTACCAAACTTGTGTGAAATTTGACATTATCATGGTAAAACACTACACCTGTTTTATTGATCAATTCTGGCTGCCTTTTCTGTTTGATGATATTACTCAATTTGCTTACTCAATGGCGGTACATTTTCAAATCAATTGTTAAATTGTCTGGTAAAAGCTCCAAAAAAAGTTTCCTTAAAATCCCACCAAAGAGAGCATCTCTCTTTAAGAACATATCATGGAACCCATATATCAAGCTTTAAAACAAAACCAATTTGTTTCAAGTAATCATAAACAGTTCATTTTGACAAATTTAATCTCAGTGATTTCACGTGTTGTTATTCAATAGTTTGCTTCAATCAGTACCTTTATTTTGTTTTCATTGGCTTCAACTGGCCATCCAGAATGTGGTGCATCTTCAATATTGAAATTNATAACAGTTTCTGACGAGTTACCAAACTTGTGTGAAATTTGACATTATCGTGGTAAAACACTACACCTGTTTTGTTGATCAGTTCTGGCTGCCTTTTCTGTTTGATGATATTACTCAATTTGCTTACTCAATGGCGGTACACTTTCAAATCAATTGTTAAATTGTCTGGTAAAAGCTCCAAAAAAAAGTTTCCTTAAAATCCCACCAAAGAGAGCATCTCTCTTTAAGAACATATCGTGGAACCCATATATCAAGCTTTAAAACAAAACCAATTTGTTTCAAGTAATCATAAACAGTTTTGATAAACATAAACATTTTGACAAATTTAATC
>NW_019392491.1:0-1101 GCF_000671375.1 Centruroides sculpturatus
GGCCGAACCCACGATGGGCATGTTTAAAAGTCTTTCTTAGTATCCACAGGGCGCTAAGAAAGACTTTTAAAAAAGAACTTCTATTATTTTTTTTTTAATATAGTAACATTGCCAATAAGTTTTAATTAATGAAACGAGTTGTGATTTTTGTATTGTTTTAAATCTTCCCAAATACGGGTTAAATCCCCAATCCCGTGTACAGTTTGTTAGAAAACTTTCTTAATAAATTTCCTCAAATTACGATATTGTGTGTGGTCTGCAGAGAAAATTTATCAAAAGAAATAAAAATCATATAAAAAATAAAAACTTTTTACTTACTATTGTAAAATTATCAGAAAAATGATTTAATTTACATTTTTTCTCCACTTCGTATTATTATTTTCAAATCATTTTTTAGAATCATATTCTCACGTCAATGCAAAAAAAAATTTAAATGGGACCAACGAGTTAAATAAGAAAACTAAATGCGAAGTTTGTTATCTTCCGCGATGCGATACTCTTCCTCTTCCACCAAAATTTTTGGCTCTACCACCGCTTCCTCGAGCAGATCCTCCGCGAGAAGAGGCGCCAGCGCCTCCTCCTCCTTTAACTTTGGGTGGAGGAGATTTAGGACGAAGGGCTTCTATTCTCTCCGTACATCCCGTCAGATAGTCGTTGGAGCCTTTACCAAAATAAGAATTATACGTTTCATTGTTAAAATTACTGTTGGTTAGATCGGGTCCCAACGTCAGCCATCCGGGACGAATCGTGGTATCTCTTCCGAAAATGTGCAGTCGCCTTCTGCCTAAACAGAAATGTTCAATGATGTGGAATATCTCTTCTGGTTTTTCTATACTTCCATATTCGGGTTCCTCTGATATGATCAAATCTATGTCAATATTAGCATGGATGAAATCACCGTCGGTGCTGCGTCGAACCGTCCCCTTAATACCCATTAAGCAATGTTCCTGTTTTGAAGGAAAAAAAAAATATATATATAAATAATTTATATATTTTAATAAATTTATACTAATTTCTTAAATTTTAAAGATAATGTTTACTCTATGCTAACATTAATTTAATGATAATGAGCAATTATTTATTGTGACATCGTCACAATGC
>NW_019392491.1:10111-18525 GCF_000671375.1 Centruroides sculpturatus
GAGGGGTCATTTTTTGACCGAGCACTACACTTTCCCTCTATTATATATAATAGCTGGAGAAGTAAAAATTATCAAATACATATTTATATATTTGTGAGGGTCAAAAATTTAGAGTTAGAAACTTTAAATTTTTTTAATAAAATTTTAATCAAACTTGGGATGCAACTCTATGAAGACGGAATGAGTTTTAACGAAAATTAAAAGAGATAAGGGAAACATAAAATCTGATTAAACCTCGATTCCCATGAGTTAGGTTCCTTGTTGAGATGAGTTCATCTCTGTGTCACGATTGTGTCACCCATCACCTTATTGGTCCAACGAGATCGTCATCCCTGACGAAATCAGGGAAAGGCTCGAACAGAGGACTTCGTATAAAAGGGACAGGCACGATGAGTAAGGTCGTGGAAGTTATTATTTGATTGTGTGTGTGTGCCACGCCGAGTTCGTCTTTGAGAGACTGTTCCTGTCGAAACCCATCACCTCCTCCTCAACGACTGAACTGGACAATATCAATTTACCTATTTAACTCCGAACTGTGGGACTTTATTTGCTGTTAATGGATCAACAGTAATATAAGGTATTTATCCTGCCCACGCACTATTGTACGCTCTCTCTCTCCACGTAAACTAATTTAGAACATGATTGTAACTAGCAATTCATGTAACTTATATTTAGCCAATATTAACTTGTAACCTTAAACTTGGATATATAATTAACTTCACTTTCATATAAATAAACGGTTATTTATGTTTAAAATAATTTTGAGTGCAGTTTCTTCCATTCTTTTCTCCGTTCACTCCATTCCGGGTCCTCACCTCTACTCCGAATTCAACCCTTCACCCGCTACCGCTTGCGTGGCGTAAAGTTGCGATTTTCGAGTCCTGCGAGACTTGGTGGTGTCACATCCTGACGGGGTGTCAGAGACACCGACCCTACGGTCACATATTACTTAGAGGAGTCTTATAACTTTGGAATAAAAAGTTTCTACGTTCTATCTTTATTAGAACTCTATTTATTGAATCTTTTATTCTGAGGGCACATGATGACATCAGAATTTCCGGGTCTCTTTCAGTAACAAGTCCGCTCCTGGTCAGAGTTGGAGTCGGTAGATTTTTACACGACTCCACAGCCCTGATAATATCTGACACATTCAAGAAAGAAAGAAATTACATGGATGTGAATGTTAAAGAATGACAAAGGCACTTAATAATTAACCCTTTGATGAATGGGTTAACAGTGACTGACTCCTTCCCTTTCCAGAATGAATTAGTTTCTAAACTAGGCAGAAGTCATTTTTTTGTCTGAATACAAATTAAGAATTGAGCCAAAGTGCTTACAAGTCAATAATAATGTTTCAGATGATCATTTACAACGATCACTTGTTACTGCTGCAGCAGTGTTGTTGCCACTAGCATAAAAAGAATTTGAAAAATTGCACACATTCATGCTAGCAACCTTGTACCTTGAAAACAAAATCTTTTGCATCTGCTTTTTATTACATTTTTAATTCCTTTCTCTTATTACAAACATCGCTAAACCCGATATATAACATAACTAAACACCAACGATATGCCGAAAATCTATCGGGCTAGTATTAGGCTAATTACTAAATGAATTACGTAATCAATTTGGCACTAGAGGTAGGCGTTAGGCGCCATCTCTTATTAATATTTATAAATAAATTAATTAATTTTAAATAATTTAGAACCGCTGGGAGAAAAAATCGGCCCGGAGCGGGACTCGAACCCACAACTCCTGCTTACCGTGCAGATGCGTTGCCAGTTACGCAATCCGGACCTCCAGTCCGATCTCCTCTTCCAGCGTATATAAGCTAACTATATAACCATCGACGGTTATTACAATGCCGGCTGGGGACACATTCAGTGCCCACGTCCACCAAGGCACTCAACCGGCCATCACAATAACCGTCGATGGTTATATAGTTAGCTTATATACGCTGGAAGAGGAGATCGGACTGGAGGTCCGGATAGCGTAACTGGCAACGCATCTGCACGGTAAGCAGGAGTTGTGGGTTCGAGTCCCGCTCCGGGCCGATTTTTTCTCCCAGTGGTTCTAAATTATTTAAAATTAATTAATTTATTTATAAATATTAATAAGAGATGGCGCCTAACGCCTACCTCTAGTGCCAAATTGATTACATAATTCATTTAGTAATTAGCCTAATACTAGCCCGATAGATTTTCGGCATATCGTTGGTGTGTAGTTATGTTATATATCGAGTTTAGCGATGTTTGTTTAACGTTGTAACATTCTAAAATATGTTATTATCATGATATACAGACAGGATGTTTGAAAAAGAACTGACAGATTACAGAAATCTATATTTATTTGGGGAAAATAAATACAGCCAAATGGTTTGCACTAATTAGAGTAAATTCAAAAAGTTTTTTCATCTTTAAGAAATCTCAATATATGCATCATGCTTTATTCTCATGATATCATGTTGATAGTCACTCTTTTTCCAGGTATTACATAACAGTCTTGGAATGACAGTCCCAACTGCATTTATTATGAACCTTTTAATGTTTCAATATCTGTAATAGGTGTTTGATAAACTAGGTCCTTTACATAACCCCATGAGAAAAAGTTCAAAAGGATTATGTTGGGGGAGCAGGGTGGAAACCGAACTGGTCCATCTCACCTCATCTATTGGTTAGGAAAAACTTCATTCTAAAGTTCTAATTGCAGCAATAATAGCATCCTGTGTTTTTGTAATGCAAGAAAAAGCTTTTTATATTTTACTGACAATTACTGAAAATCATATGTGTCAATCTATGAGTATTTTCCTTAAATACATAATACTTTTCATAATCATCACCCTTTTTCTGTTATATATATATGTATATAAAAAATTCAGAATTCAATAGCACAAAATTCAATCCAAAGTTATTTTTTCACCAATCAAAATTCATTGAGCTGTGATATGAAAAATTTGTAGCCATATAAATTCCCACTGTTGTCTGTCCTTCCTAATCATGAGAACAAAGTTAGATAGATGAAAGCCGAGACCAGATATGGAAGGATTAGGGGCAGGAGGTCCCAATTAACTATATATGAACTTCCAGTGCAAATTGGAAGTCATGTTATTTCAATTCAAAAAATTTTCCCTGAAAAGAATTAGATAGATTACTGGAATGACTATTGCTAATAGGAAAAGTATGATGTACAGGGGCAAGACACTACTAATTTGAGATGGAGAGCATATAGAGTTGTTGTTTGTTTGCTTGTTTATGGCAATGCAACACTCAGGTGATCTGCCTAGGGAGATGCCTTCCAGGAGGTCTTTTTAAGGAACACTGGCCCCTATTTAGGCATTACAGACATAGAAAAAAATCGAAAAAATTCACTTGACCAGCCTGTCCGAATGAAGAGCAAATGCATGACCGAACTCCCGGTTCAGTCATGCATCCGTGTTCAGGATACGAAGACCACTTGGCCACTAGTAGGCTTGAACATATAGAGTATGTTAGTAATGTGTTTAACTTGTTCAACTTTATGAACGAGTCAGTCATAAAGTACAAATTTTACTCAGTATGCATGTTCAATGTTGGTGACATTTCAAATGAAACTCTAATAAAATTCATGAAGGAGAGAGTTAGTTTACTTTGTGAAGAAAATGGCACTCAGCAATATCAATGTTTTAATTATATTTTAAATTAAATAAATTTAAAATATAATTAAAAATTGCAGCTTGGCATTGTGATGATATCACAATAAATAATTGCTTGTTGTTAATATTAATTGTTTGAACACACTGAAACAATATTCTATCTAATACTAAATATTCATAAGCATAAACTCAATTACTACAATTGTTCTACAAGACATCAAAGTTTATTGTTAATGCTTACAGAACGAAACATTTTAAATGTTAACTGTCCAGTTTTAAAAAGCACATAAGTTAATTACTGATTTACTTGTATTATTTACTTGCAATTTTCTTATTTAAATTTTTTGGCATATAAATTAAATAACTTCAAATAATACATAAAGCATTAAAAACAACTTCATTTCTTAAAATAAAAAAAATCTGCTTTATTGGAACTCGTATCACTGAATATTAATTTTTGCATATATAGAACTTTGGACAACCAAACCCATTGTTAAAATATACAATAGTGTGCAGATTTTTTTTAAATATATAAGGCTAATATTGTTTACAATAAATCATTATAAATTACAAAAATAAATGGAAAGCATTATGTAATGCCAAGGTTGATCATCAAAAGCAATTGGGAATAGCCTTTAGTATTCTAAAAATTTATTCTTTTCATTTACTGTTATGGTAATTTCTATTTTATAAATATTCTCTAATCAGAACATGGCAACTAAATTGAATTTATTAATGAATTCATTCAATACCTCATCCCAAGTCCAAAATTTCATATTTGTCACACCATAAGTACGTTGATATTCTTCAAGTGGAGGCTCTACTAATATGACATCAAATTTGCTATTTAATTCTCTCATATCAAAAGTTTCTAAATCACACTTCAAATACCTGAAAGGTAATAAAAAATGTTTGAATTATTAAATTTGCATTATTTTTATGCATTCTGTACATTTATGTACATATTGATTTAGATTTTTTTAATGCTCAAATGTCATATGCTGTAACATATCCAAAAATAGCATAAGTTCCTAATTTATACTTTTACAGTGAGTGATTGGTTAATGAACAGTTCAGATAGTGAACAAATCAGATAACGAACACTTTCGCAAAAGATTTTTATGATCGGACAACGAACACTTTACTGAACAAACATAAAAAGAAGCAACGGAAAATAACGAATACCAGTTGATTTTCTCGTCTTCAGGTAACAATTTGAAACCTTTCAAAGCATGAGAGACATCAACATCGATGCTCAACCAGATACTGATCGGATAGTATAATATTCCTCTGAATTTTGAAACTCTCTCTTGTAATTCCAGCTTTTTGTTTACCTTTCTGACAAATAATATTTTATAGTATTTGCAAGACTGTCGGACGGGCAATTGTTAAGTTTTGCCTCAGGGTTTATTTACAAAAGGTGAAAGTTTAACTGTCCCATCAAATTATTCGTTAATGTATTAATATCAAATTTCGAATTTCATCTGGGCCTTGCATTTAAATAATTTTTTGTGGGCTAGTTGATTTCTGTTCTCTGAATTTTTGTAAGTGCTTTTCTGAACTTTTTATTTAAAAAAGACACTGATAATATTATGAGCCTAAAAAAAGGAGTGTCATATTAAAATAGTTTGACATATTAAAATAATTTAAAATGATGTAGAAATCAAGTAAGAGATAATGGCCAAGGAAGAAAATGGGCACAAGATGTCTGATGTTGCTAGACAGTATTGCTCGAACAGGTCTACAGTAGGCACAATCTTAGCTATGAAAGATATATCAAGAAGTCTCAAGCTGCTGAAGGAGTAATGAAAATCACATCTGAGAAATAAAGAGCAGTTTGGAGTTCATAATGGAACCTGAAACTGATCTGATGACAGAAGAACTCCAAGAACTCTTGAATGAAGAATACCAAGAAACTCAGCAAGATGTGTTTTCTTTTGAAAAAGAGGAAGACGAAAGAGCACCAATGTCAACATCTGCTACTAAAGATCTTTTGAAGTGGGAGGATGTCAGAACAACAATCATCCAAGGGACATCCAAACCAGAATAAGGTTAATGGGGTTGAGGATCTCTACAATTACAATACTATTAATTACTTCCGAAAAATCCTGAAGAAATGAGAAAAGCAATTGATATTGGACAGATTCTTTAACCCCCACAAATGGAAAAAACATGACTAATAAAAATGCAAGACTTCATATATATGTATTTTTACTATTATATATAAATAAATGTAGTAAAAAATGTATATATTTTTTATTTTTTGGAGTCTCTGGAACAAATTAATCAAATTCCCATAAAAACCTATGGTAAATCAATAATCGGTTAACAAACAAAGTCTTGGAATGAATTATGTTTGTTAACTGATCACACACTGTATTATTATTTAAGTGAATGACTTATTTTTTTGACACATTCAGTTATGATCAAAAATTAATTGTCATACTTTTGTCATAATACAGTAGAACCTCGAAAACTCGGCCTAATGTGGACCGAAGGGTGGCCGAGTTTGTGAAAATGCCGGGTTATCGGGAATGGGGTTAAAAAAAATAAGTACGAGTGTTTCCTCAGAAAATACTGTACTGTACTTGTATGTATTGTTTACTTGAGAATATAACAGAGAATAAACTGCCCAAATACCCTTAAACAAAGGAAAAGTACGTCCTTTATGAAGGCATAGAGCCTTTACTACATGAAAATGAAAATTAATGAATACACTGTGTACAGTAATTTACCTGATAAGACAGACCTCAGAAAAATACTTTATGAGAGCTTTTATACTTTTATAAAGCTGTCTATAATGAAAATTAATTAACTAAGGATTTTTTTGCCCTGCCAGGGTGTGGCCGAGTTATCCGGAGTGCCGGGTTATCGAGAGCCGAGTTTTCAAGGTTCTACTGTATTTAAATTATTTCATATGAACATATTTCAAAAATATATACAGTATATGTCATTTATTTGATGGTTCAATTTCAATACAATAAAAATGTTTTGATTTTATTTCTTTGTTTTAATAAAACTCTTTTAATTTAATTCAAATGATATAATAATAAATAGAACAATATGTTTAGATTATTATTTTGTTATTTGTTGACAAATATTTTATTGCAATACAAATATAAGGTCTTCTAAAAAGAATGCTACCATTTTAAATTATTTTAATATGTCAATTATTATCTGAGAATGTAATGTATATTAAAACATCGAAAAACTGTCCGAGTTATATGTTTGCCCATTACCATTTCTCAACATACTGCATCTCATGCAACATGACACACATCCAGCTGATACTCAAATTCTTCCTAACTTGCTACAACATACCTGTTGTCATTTCTACCACAGCAGTCACAATTCTACAGCTCCTGCAGATTACTCATGTTGCACAATGATGAGTGATTCTAACTTTGTGAACAGAAAAACATAAAATGCTTTCTCTATTGTGGAGTCACCATTTTCATTTATGGCATTTCCTAGAGGTAGTAGACTACAAGATGTTTTAATGCAGATGGGAGAAGAAATTCTAACAGTTAATCTATTGATTGGTGTACATTGGATACTTCTCAGATAATTAACATAATTACAATAATTTAAAATGCTAGCATTCTTTTTGAAAGATTCCTCTGTATTTGTATATGAAGAATCAAATAAACCTAGAACCAAAAATATGACATTTGGCATCAAAAGTGAAATTAGTTTCAGCATAAAATACTTAAAAGAAATATAAATTTAATAGTAATTTACATAGGTGGTGTTGCTGTTTTTGCAATTAGTTCATCTTTCAGACGAATAAGTTCTTTTAATTTTGGATATTCTTCAAATCTGTCTGCAAGACCTAAAACAATATTTTTTTTCATTAATTAGAACTCTGATAATATTTATAATAATATAAAATCTATTCATGTTTGCTGTTACATTAACTTACCAACATCTCTGATGAAATTTTGAGGTCTTTGACCAGTATCAACAAAATGTTGACAATAATCATTATGAGGGTTAGCACTTTGAGTACCCTGCAGAAAATTTAAATTTGTTTTATAATTTATTGAACTAATAATTTATCTAATTTTAAATCTGTAAAATGTTGCCTTCAAGAAAGTGCTGGAATCAGTGTAAGTTGAAACTTCTTCAATGTCATAACATTCTTCAGTTGGATTCTTAAAAAAAAAAATTGATTATAATTTACATAAGTAAAATTATAATAATTTTAAAAATCATTATTCAATTTCATACTTTAGTATCCTCTTCTGTTTCTTTTTTTGCCTTCACATTTTTAACATCAACGCTGTTAACTTCTTTTCCAATACTAAAAATAATTAAATAAGCTTAAGATTTCATAATCAATGTAAATTCTTATATATATATAACTACAATTAAACCATTTTTATATTTACATTTAATTATTAAATAAAAAAGCATGATTATATTTAAAATGCAATATATATTAAATTTGATTTTATTTTTATAGTTAAATGAGGGAAAACAACAGAATAATTTGCTTAGTTACTTATACTTTAAATGGTTTGTTGTATATCACTTGTATCAAAAAAATATAACCTATTTCATTTGTATATAATTCAATCATCGGCTATAATTATTCATAGAAATAAATTTACTTAAACCTATAAAATCCTGTTGTTTAAGTTAATAAGCACTTATTAGCAGCACTTACAAAATCCACAGATTGTAAACTGTATTTATAAAAATGGTCGTTCAATATTCTAAGACAATGATCATGCATGTGTGGCTATTACTCAGAATATATTTCATTTTAAACACAACAAAC
>NW_019392492.1:0-3027 GCF_000671375.1 Centruroides sculpturatus
TTTATTTATATGTAATTATCAAAATACATATATACACAGTCTTACATTTTTATTAGTCATGTTTTTCCGTTTGTGTTTGTTAAGGAATCTGCCTAATGTTGATTGCTTTTCTCTCTTCTTCAGAATTTTTCAGAAGTAATTAATAGCATTGTAATTGTTGAGATCCGTAAGCCTATTAACCTCAACCTGGTTTAGATACCATTCTAAGACCATTGTTCTGACATCCTCCCACTTCTTCAAAAGATGTTTAATATCAGATATCGCCATTAATTCTCTTTTTCAGAAGAAAACATATCTCGCTGAGTTTCTTGGTGTTATTCATTCAAGAGTTTTTGCCGTTTTTCTGTTGTCAGATCAGTTTCAGGTTCCATTATGAGCTCTTCAATGTTCTTTATTTCTCAGATGTAATTTTTGTTACTCCTTAAGCTATTTGAGTCTTCTTGATTATACAGTATTTTTCTTCGATAAGATTGAACTGTGGCCTACTGTAGACCTGTTCAAGCCATACTGCCCAGCAACATCAGACATCTGCCCACTCTCTACCTTTGTTATTATAATCTCACTTCTCAAAAATAAAAACCCATTTTCGCACAAATACTATAAAATAATTGTTTCTGTCAGAAAAATAAAAGGCTGGAATTACAAGGGAGAGTTTCAAAGTTCCTAGGAATACTATGATCAGTATACACCGAGTTGAATGTCAATGTCGACGTCTCCTGCGCTCCAAAAAGTTTCAAATTGTTGTCTGACGACAAGGGAAGACCAATTGGTATTAATTATTTTATGTTGCTTCTTGTGTTTGTTCTGTGAGGTGTTCATTATCCGAACTTGTGTTCATTGTCTGAACATATAAATCTTTCGTGAAAGTGTTCGTTATCAGATCACCCACTGTATTTATTAACAACAATTTGAATTTAAGACAGTTATAAGAAATATTTTTTCCATCAAAAGATTCATAAAAACATTTCTTGTTTATACTATTTAATATAAAATATTTTCCTACCTAAGTATTACTCATTATTACTTTTATTCATGATAAAGTATAATGTTTCTAAACAATATTATATAAATACTGAGATTGCTCTTGGCTACAAAATCAGAGTCAAATTGACTTGCTTAGTCCAAAAAGTCAACTCTTAAAAGTTTTGAGTCACAGTAATTTTTTATAATGTTAAAAACAATGTTTAAAAAAGAAAACACCTATTTTACTCATCATCTTCAGACTCTTGCTTTGTTGATGCATATTCTGCAAATTAAAAATTATTTTTCTTACCATGGCAAATGATTTTTGGAAAATAAAGTATAAAGAAATATCAAATTCGTAAAAAATCAAAAAGATATATTATAAAATTGACTTTTATTTTTCAATTTATACAACCTTTTTCATATTTTCAAATAGTTTTGTTGCTTTTTTCATATGAAAAAAGCAAAAGAATTAGAACCATCCAATAATTACATGTACAATTTTTCAGCTACTTTGTATCCCTTTCCTCCCTCTTTCACTGTCATGTACAATGATGTTAAAAAAAAAGGTAGAATTTATTCTTTCATTTATTCTAGAAATAATTATGAGAGTTTTTCTCGTTTACTTACAATAAAAATAAAACAAAAAACTGTTTATATATTAAAAATAAGTTGCATCATATATTTTTGTGTTTCAAACTTACTTTTCTTAGTTGAGAAATATCATCTCAATTTATTTCTGCTTCATAAAAATGCAAGTGTGTGCTACTAAACTATTTGAAAATCTGCACTTTTTCAAAACAGATTTTTAGACATTTCTTTAAGTAAGGTTGAATATAAATGTCTTTAAAACGCTTTAGGCCAGGGCTTTTTAAACTATGGATCACAACCCTATTTGGGGTCACTTAGGGAAATCTTGGGGTCATGAGATTTTAATGCAAAATATTGAAAATAATTTGTGAGAGTTTGAAAATGGCATGCTTTGTGTCATAGGTTTCGTGAGTTGCACTTCGTGTCACTTCTGGTGCAGCAAGACAATGATTCAGCAACACTGTAGTGTAAACTAGTGTAGTACTGTCACTTTTCAGTGTATTCAGTTGTCTCTGTTCCATTATAACACAAGAGTGAACTGTGGTAGTACACCATTATTGTTTTTGCAAATTTGTATATATCTTTATTTTATATTTTTTGAGTCGCGAAAAAAAAATCACAATTATAAGTGGGGTCGTGAATAAGTGGGGTTAAGAAGCACTGCTTTAGGCTAAAAATAAAAATTAACATTATGTTTAAGCAGTTTAATGTTAAATAAACCTGAATATTGAATTATAAACTTCACTGATAGCTGTCTGATTTAAGTTTCAATTATAAAATCTTCAAAACAAAGATTATGTAAATTATATTATAATCATCTGTTTTTATAAACCATTTTACACAATACTTTTAGAAAATCTAATTGACAATCAGAAAACTGAGATGTTAAAACACAAGGATGACTGTGTTTAAGGCAAAATAAGGTACTCATAAATTTTCATGAGTGGATAGATCTGGTCTCATTGACTTCACCAGCTAGTTGGTCTAATAAATGCTTGGCTGAATCCATAATGAAAATATTAGGCGCAATCTTTCAAGAGTAAATTGCCTCCTGGGGAGATTTTAATGTGAAACTGGTCTCTATTTACATGGTGTGTTCAAAAAGTATCAGACCTTTTTTTTTCCCGCGTAAACCAATGATGCGTGAGAGGCCTCCTTTGATGGAGTTGTGGAGGGGACAGTCATGCACAGCCCTGAATTTTTTCCCGCCTGCAGGAAGCATCAGTCGTTGGCAATCGGCCTATGAGTGAGGTCATGTAGTGCGCTCTCATCGGATTCCACTAAGCTGGAAAATGACTGAACAACGCGAGCAGCGATATTACATCAAATTTTGCCAAAAACCTTGGCGATACCCAAGCGTAAACCATTCGCAAGATTCAGCAGGCTTTCGGGGACGATCCTCAAGGCCAAAAAAAGTGTGGCAGGTCCGCAGCAATATCAAAGGTCATGTTGACAGTTTTTTCGACTCTCGTG
>NW_019392492.1:3126-3672 GCF_000671375.1 Centruroides sculpturatus
AATACTCCTGTGGTTCGTCACGCTCCGTACTCTCTCCACATGGCTCCGTGTGACCTTTGGCTATTTCTCAAGCTGAAAATGCCGCTAAAAGGAACCCAAATTTAGTCGAGAGAAGACATCATGCGAAATGCGACGGACCGGCTGATAACCATTCCAAAAGATGCGTTCCAGCAGTGTTTCCAGCAATGGCAGGAACGCTGGGAGAAGTGTATACATTACCAAGGAGACTACTTTGAAGGGGATTAGGGTTTTGTACCTCAAAGTCAATAAATTTATTTTTGCTGACCAAAGGCCCGATACTTTTTGAACACACCACGTAGATGTCAGACATACGAAGAAAATCCAGAACTCCACATAGCCAGCCTGTTAGTCAGGCACAAACCCACAACCATATTGCCGTATTTATTATATATATAATAAAAACAAAATATTAAATCTATTTTGACCTCAAAATTAAATCTAATTTAATTTCCCTAAATTTACACAATTATATGCACTTGGCAAAATCTAAAAAATCATTTATCAGCATTAAAATCTTTATTTATA
>NW_019392493.1:0-2777 GCF_000671375.1 Centruroides sculpturatus
TATTAATTACTTACGAAAAATCCTGAAGAGAGAAAAGCAATCGACATTAGACAGATTCTTTAACCCTTTCAAACAGAAAAAAAACACGACTAATAGAAACGCAAGACTATGTATGTATGTATTTTTATTATCATCAATATATATAAATAAAGGTAGTAAGAAAGTATGTATTTTTTTATTTTGGGGGGTCTCCAGAACCAATTAATCAAATTCCCATAGAAACATATAGTAAATCGATAATCGGTTAACGAACAATTTATATAGCGAACAAAGTCTTGGAACGGATTATGTTCGTTAACCGATCACCCACTGTATATCATCATTTTATGTTATCATTTTATTGATAAACAATTTTTGTTAAGTTTTCTTATACTATTTTGATGCATATATAAAATAAATATTTCATTACTTTTTTCTTATCTTTTTCATAACAATTTAAAAAATTTAAATTAAAAAAATTATAAAAAATTGTTTGTCATCATTGCTTTTGAATACTATGAAAATACTGTAGTATGCATCTACTTTGAGATTGAAACCACACACTTTTTAAAGTACAATGCAATGCTTTTTAAAGTATATACAAGACACAAGTGTCCACGTTGTTCTCTGCTGGCTGGCCTGGTACTGGAACTGGAAATGTGAAGGCCAAGCAATGTGGTTTGGGCGAACTCGTGACAAGTCATGCGTACATGTAGTGTAGAACATTACATTAACATGCGATTAGTGATAGTTTCTTTGCTTACTAAGATATCTTGTAGCAAAATAGAACTGACAATGAGTTATCTTGAACTACACTTTAGGCATTTTCTTGGAAATTTATTTAAGGCCCTAAATTTTGTGACACCCCAATTGTGGCGCTGTGAAACCCCGGTTGAAAAGCACTGCCTTACTCATTAATTCTTACTTGGATAGTTCAAAATCCATTAGTTTGTAACTGTACTATTTGCCTCAGCTAGGAATATAGAGATTTACATGTTAAGGAATTCAGTTAGTTCAAAATATGGCTACTTTGAAACTCTAAGTGAAAATTCTGTCCAAACAATGACAAGCATATATTAACTTGTTTGTTGAAAGTGTCTCCATACTACAAAAGAACAATTCTAATCTGGTCAACATGGCATTGCTTTTACAGTAACACACAGTAGAGCATCGATTATTCAACCCTCGATTAACCGTCACCTCGGTTAACCGACTGCGTTCTAGTCGGCAAATTCAAATGTACACTAGTGATGTGGCGCTACAATATTTGGCTATATTTTGGCTACTTTAATATTATTTTTGTTAAATTTTTGCATGTTTTAGCTGGCTACACTGGCTCAACCATGAAAGGGAGGCCAGTATATAAATGGAGGCTTAATTTTTTAATTATGAGTGGTTAGGTTAAGATTAATCATATTCGTTTTGTAAACCGTGCTTAAGTTAAGCATCATCTGTTCATTTTTTATGTCCAGTCATTGAAAGACCGCTATGGATCGAGTGTCAGTTGTGTATACAAAAGGTAAATTGTTTACAAACTGAGTCTTTGTCTATTCTCTGATAAATGTACACTTTTATTTCGTCAATTATTCACGATAGCAGATGTCTTGTGTGTAAGATCCAAGTCGGATGTGCGCAAGCTAATAAATGTTCTTGTTAACTGCTTCCTCTGTGATCAATTTTTAATTACTTTATAATCTATATATATAAAAATGAATGTATGTCTGTCTGTGTGTGTGTCCTTCATGCATTACCACACCGTTTATCCGATTGCTGTGAAACTTTGGGAAGTTGTTTAATATACTCCAGCGAAGGTTTGTGGCATAGTACGATTGCCATGAAGCTTTGGAAAGTTTTTTAATTTTTTAATACACTCCTGTGAAGTACATTTATCCTACGATAGATGGCGCGCGTTTACACGAGCATTCGCGCACAGTGTGTTCGATCATTTTCAAATTGTGAAGACCATTTCCCCCCTCCAAAAATATTTCTATATATGCATTTGTGAACTGTTATTTACGATATTTGTAATAATTTTTGTTTAATCACTTTATTTCAACTATTTTTTGCTAATTATGTATTTGCTCAAACTTTGTTAAAATCTTAACTGTATCCCGAACAACAACCGAAGTTGTAAGAAGAAATTTGCGTATTTTACCGATCTAGGTATCCCCCTTTCAAAATTTTAATATCGACTGAAAATAATTTAAAAAGACAAATTACAATAAGACGGTTTATTATCCAACTATCAGAAATTTCACAACACGCCAAAGAAGAGAGGAAGAAGCAATTAAATAATTAAAATTATAAAGGATTAAAATATATATATATACCTCCAAGGGAGAATAAGTTGCAGAAAAAGCGTGCTGGGATGGCCAGTGAAAGATGATTTTTTGAAATTTATACTTGTCGTCGTTTAAGCCTCTAATGGAAATGCTTTGTATCGGATTTTCGATTGTTAATTGAACTAAAAACGTATCAAATTAAATGAAATTGATATTTAATTCGTACTATTAAAACAAATAGGAGATATTTTTACCTGAAATTCCATTGGTTTTGACTTTGGCATTTTTAACGACGGTATCGTAATCGTTAAATTTGATCACTTCGTATTGTGCCATATTTTCGATTTTAGCTTTGAACAGATCGATTGGCGATTGTCTCGTACCGTTACAAGAAGGATGAACTTCTTTCCACTTATCTGGACCTTCAAAGAAGGATATAAAATTATTCTTTTATTTTTTTTAAATTGCTAAACCCGATAAAAAAAAGTTTTTTTCATTTGCTTTCTTCTACTTTCA
>NW_019392493.1:6933-8299 GCF_000671375.1 Centruroides sculpturatus
CGACTGCAATCGCAACTAGAAACAAAAAGTTTGTTCTACTCGCGACGGTTGCAAACGCGCATCCAATCAACAAACGCCTTTATGCCATGTCATACAGTGACAACATTGAAAATAGTTCATCATCATGGCGGATAGTCAGAGGATTAATACTTTTACAGAATCGAGATTGATCGAGCTTATTCAGGCTCACGAATACCTGTGGGATTTTAATTCTTCGTTTTATCGAAGATTTTATGCTTTCATGTATTTTCGCCAGCTCTATTAAAATAATCGCCTTTTTTCTTTTATTCATTCCAGAAAATGAACTGCTTGCTATTTTAATAAGAAAAGTGGCTAAAATTCCGTAAATACTCTGAAATAGAACGTAAAATATCGGCAAACTCACGAAAGTAGTCAAAAACAAACTACTGTAATTTTATTGGTTTATTACAGGGCCACGTGTTTCCGAGTTTCAACGTCAACGAACAATGTGTGACCACGAGAAGACGCGCGCGACTCGCGCTTGTTGCAGTTGCAGTCGCCTGCGCGGCTAGAAATCGCATAGTGTGACCAGGGCTTTACACGTGTCTCCTCACAATTAAAGATCTGCAATCTTTAATTGCAGATCTTTAATTGAATAAGGCTAGTTTATTCAAAGTTGAGCTTCATGTCTGTTTCAGAGGTGCATATGGACAGAGTAGTGATTTGTTTGTTCTTTTCGATATTGTACTTGTCTTCCCCAATTCTATTCTATATTCTGTTTGAATGTTCAACTGATGATAACCTAAAGCCAAACGATTGCTTATTGGGTTATATTAATTATATTAGGCTATATTAATGCTGCTATTAATAAATAAAAATGCTAAGTAATTTGGCCTAGAGCAGTGGTTCCCAATTACTTTTTCCTGCGTACCACTTCAAGAAAGAGCTCAAACTCGCGTACTCCTTATAGCAAAAATTCATATTAATCCACACTAATATAAATTTGAAGATAATTCTGTCTGTCTGTCTGTTATCTTTTCACGTCTAAGCCGCTGAACACGTTTTAATAAAATATGGCACGGACATAGCTTACACGTTGGAGATGGATATATGCTACATTTTACTGCGGAAAAATATCTTAGGGTGCGACTATGCAGACGCGAGCGAGCGAATTTTCCAAGCGAGGGAGAATATGTGGCGAGAAGAGGTGAGAAGTGATAAATATCAAAACCTGTCAGATATGTGCGAGAACCAGAAATTCGTTATTTCTCGCTTTGCGTTTGTGCATGATTTTCCTTTGCGAAAACTAAATCGCTCGCAATTTCTCGCTCGCTCTAAATTCGCGTCTGCATAGTCGCACCCTTACTCCCACGAGAAAATTCGATATAACGCGGGCGAAGCCGTG
>NW_019392494.1:0-1798 GCF_000671375.1 Centruroides sculpturatus
TTAATTATATAAAATCAGTATTTTACATCAGTCTGAACACTTGGTGTTCATTTGCATTTATTCACTTTTTTGTAGACAAAAGTGAATAAATGCACATGGACACCACTTTTAGCATCTTCTGTGAATTTCTGTACATTTAAATAATGTTAAAATAAAGTTTCTAAGAATGCCATAAGCCTAAATTCATTTTTATCATTTTCAGCAAATAGAATTGATTTATGTGGGACACCCTGTAGTAATTCATTCAGTAGTTTCACATTACCATCTCTAATAACTAGTATATAATTGAAAAAAGAAGTGTTAACAGTTTAAACTACTTTGTTGCGAGCAAATAAGATATAAAATAACTAGTTAAATAGTGTTGTTGCATGATATTCAAGAGGAGGAGTACACTATTTGTCCTCCAAAATGAGAACATCTCCTCCTTTTGTGTATTATATGGCAAGTCTCCACTTTGACTTTAAAAACTGCTTCCTTCTATCTAAACATATTTCTGCCCTTTTTTCCATAACAATTTGTCTTGTCTACTGTTCATAATTTATCTGGTGAGCTTACATTTAAAGCACTTGTGAAGACTGATAACATGCAATTGTTGTTATCAGTCACATGTTGAGACTGATAAACAACTGCAAAAAGACAACTTAAAAATGCCTATTTACCTAAAGATAATGATCACTTGTAATCAGTTTTGGTTATAGTTAAGTTTTGTGTTTTTTAATAACCTATGTTTCAAGATGTGCTAACATTAGACAACTGATGGTAATGTCTGATTACAAATAGCAGTTTATTGTATAACTACTTGAACTTAAACTGTCCAAGGAATTTTATTATAAAGAAGTTTAGTTTACTGCTACAAAAAATCATGCTGAATTTCTATTGAAGTAAATCCAATTTTAAAATTAAAATATTGCGCATTTATTGTAATTCAAATTGTGCAATTATTGTTAACATTTTGCATATATTGAAAAAATATAACACAATGATGTAAATAGACTAAATAGACTCAAGCAATTTTATTACAGTTGCATACATAAATCACAAAGGTTAAAAATAAATTTTAAAAATATTACAAATTGAATAAAACATATGAATATATAAGAAATTTTTTTAACTAATCTGATTCCAGAAAGTGCTTACTGCAAACAACTGACCAGTCACTTGGCTTCCAAAGTTTTGAATTGTTTTCATCTGTAAATTTTAAAAAGAGTTAGCTTATACAGTAAATCTATTAGTTATACTATCTATAAATAATTTGTAAGCATAAATAGATAAATTGTACAAAAGTTTAAAAAATATAGCCTACAAAAGTTTCAAAATATAGCCTAATCTCATTGCAATTAGGGGTCGTGCAAAAACCGTACTTGTCCTCATTAAGGGTGCAGTTATATGTATTTAATTTTTTGTATTTAAAAATCTGAAATTAAGTGCTTTTCAAATACACCCATGTAGTTTTTAGCAATGTCTATCTACTGTTTTTGAAATATCCGAGAAATTCGATAAAAGAAAGTACTGTAATATATAAATTTTCAGGGGTGAAAATTTCCATGTGCTTTTTTTAGGGGGGTTTTATAAAAGCAACAAAAGACCACAATGGGAAGGAGGAAGGTAAGATTTGGGAAATATGGGGACACGTGGTTTTTGCACGAACCCTTACAGCATATAAAATAATTGCAAAAGTAGCATCACTGGATGTAGCATAGATGTTATAATTTTCCTATATTATTTAATTATGGAGCATTAAATAAATCTTACCTTTTCTGCTGACAACTTTTATCCATTTTAAACGTAAATTCTCTTC
>NW_019392494.1:3954-4424 GCF_000671375.1 Centruroides sculpturatus
TTAGGATTCCAACAGGCCAAACTAACAGAACATACACAAATAAAGCAAAGATTAATTAAAGAATACCAAAGTAGGTTAAATGCCATTCTCAAAACACAGTTAAATGCAAAACACACAGTTAAAGCAATAAACACATATGTCATCCCAGTTCTCACATACTCTTTTGGAGTTATACATTGGACTCACACAGATCTCGAGCAACTCCAAAGGAAAACAAGAACAACACTTACTAAGCCTAAACAACATTATCCTAAATCCGCCACAGATGGCGGATTTAGGATGATGTTGTTTATGCTTATGTAAAGATGGCGGACGTGGCCTGATTGACATAGTTAACCTTCACTATAAACAAATACAGTTACTGTGAGAGTTTTCCTACAGGAAACAAGAAACATCACAATTGCATAAAGCAGTAACTCTAGCAGACTCAAATAGCACACCATTAAACTTACACTCACATCATACAGACA
>NW_019392495.1:0-1522 GCF_000671375.1 Centruroides sculpturatus
CTCACAACATAGTTATTGAGTAAAAATTTAACACTTTTCATAATTTCATTACAATCAAAAGTAATATCACTTACCTTATCCACAACAAAATGATGAAGATAAAAGCAGCAATGGTTATACTTAGATTCATTGTAGCTATGTAATGTTTATATAATATTACAGTCCAAGTGTCCGTCTTTCTGTAAATGAACAGAAAAATCCGACGTCTTAAAAAAAACAATATCGCAAATGCAAGTTTAGTAACTTAAAAACAGGAAAAATATATTAAAAATGTATGCCTTCTAGCTGTTTTTTCTGTTTCTTATGGGGCGATATCGCCCCCATGTGGGCGTTTTTCCATGTTGAGAAGGCGATTAGTAACAATTTATATTTTGGGGGGCTTTTAAAATTATTTTTTTAATTCTCTAATATTCTTCTAATATTTTTAATTTTCTTTCTCAACTTTGTTTTGAAAATAGAATATATTAACCCCTTTATTGAATTCAATTAAATTTCCAAAGATAAAGTTTGGCTTTGGACCTGGAATTCGGTAACGTTGACACAAAGTCATCTTTTGTTTTCTCCATCTGTAGAAGTTTCATATTTATGTTTATTATTGTAAGCTAAATTTTAACTTGGTATGTTTGGAAATTAGTTTTGAAAAGTATAATAAATTACAAGTATGGCTTTGTTTAGTGATTAGCAAACACATTCCAAAGGTNTATATTAAGAATAATTAGATATTTTATTCGTTATATCGTACAATAATTAAACAAATAACATTATACTAGTCACTAGTCTATTCAACGCAGCACGAATTAAAAAGTACTAGAAAACCTTTAAAACATACAAAACGCAATTAAGACTGAGAATTATTGGGTCGATTACCATAGAAATAGGCATACTTATTTATAAAGATAACCCATGCTATGACAGCAATAAGCGGTTGGTACAATGTAAAAAATAATATATCAAGTGCTGTAAATATATAATAAACACCATCTTTAGTTTTTGTGCTACTGATATAAACTTTTACTATTATTTCTAGGAAATGTCTTAATTCGATGTTTCAATATTGAACGAAACGATGGCAATACTTTTGCTTCGTGATTTGTAACAGCAAGGAAACAAAAGTTTAGGCGTACGAGTTTAATAGTACTTTGTACTAGCTGTTTATAGTAAATTGCAGATAGTACGAAATGATNCGAAGTTACTATTATTATAAACAAATGTGATTCGACAACAGCCTGTATTGAACGATGGCAATACTTTTTTTCGTCATTTGTAACAGCAAGGAAACAAAAGTTTAGGCGTACGAGTTTAATAGTACTTTGTACTAGCTGTTTATAGTAAATTGCAGATAGTACAGAATGATACACGTGTCAAAATGATGATTGGTGATGAAAGATATTTTAGTGTAGTGTGACTAATAAACAACTGGTTAATCAATCTTTTAAACATTGGTTATGTGATTGTAAGTTATCAAATGCACACGCGGTTAATTTGGAGACATAAATAATTATATTTTTCATTTAGTTTGAGA
>NW_019392496.1:0-1143 GCF_000671375.1 Centruroides sculpturatus
TAAAAAGGTCAATAATAGAAATAATTCGTAATCAAACTGGAATTTAAGAGTAATGGACTATTATTTCCTCATTTGCCTGACATGTGTTGATGAAAACAATGCATTTTTTCTTTTATTTTTTAAAAAAGTAGCAAAAAGTTATAATACAGATATAAGGGACTGAGCGTATATGTTTAATTATAACAACTGTATATGAATAGGATTTTCATTTTACGTCATCTTTAATTAAATATCATTAAAACAATTATTATCTGTTCAAACTACAGGAACAAGGCGGAAAACAGTTTTGCATACCTTATCAATCGAACGTTTATACTTGCATTCATTCGAAGTTAAACCATTAAATCTTTGGCTGCCAATTGTATTCGAAATGAAGTGGAGGGTCTGCATAATTCTATTTATTCATCTCTCCTGTATCCAAGGAAAACCGCCTCACATTATCTTTTATTTAGTCGATGACCTTGTAAGTATTTCCATCAATTATTATGAGGCTTTAATTAAGAATTAGTTATGTCGACGAAAAAAAATTTAAATTTTTTTATTATTATTATATTTTATATGTGTACTGTACATATATATATAGTATCATATAACGATAATATTATTATGAATAGGGATGGAACGACGTAAGTTATCACGGATCTTTACAAATACCGACTCCGAATATTGACGTTTTGGCTGCTAATTCAATACTCTTAGATAATTATTACGTTCAACCCCTGTGCACCCCATCAAGAGCTGCGTTACTTACTGGAAAACATCCAATACATTTAGGTAAGTTTATAAAAATATGTTTCAATCATCAATATTTAAACGTATCAAAAAGTTTTTATTGTTAAAATATATACTTTAGAATTTTCACAAACAGAATTAATGAACTTGTCGATATAAATTCAGGTCTGCAGCATCTTGTTATTCGCACTGCTGAGCCAAGTGGATTACCATTGGATGTGAAAACTTTACCTCAATATTTGAAAAAATTTGGTTATCGAAGTCACGGCGTTGGAAAGGTTTGTTTTAATGAGTAATGTGCATGAAAATATTAACTGCCATTTTATATAACTTGAAATGCATACAGGATGTTTCGTAAAAATTGCAGGCATATTCATTTTTGTTCGATTTGAATTATAAGTGAAATTTACT
>NW_019392496.1:1876-2564 GCF_000671375.1 Centruroides sculpturatus
CTTCCATAAAATTAATCGATTCTAGACTAATCCGACTCAACATTTCCAAAATACGTATATATTTTTTGGGAATAATCCGTATAAACTACGCTATAAACAAAAAATTGTAGGATTACTTACCGAGTGTGCACCATTCGACATCGCCGTTGCTCAAGCTTGTTTTCGTCGCGGAACAGCTCAGCATACAGCGGCCGATTTCTAATAACTTATTTTTCTGCGAATAGTTCCTTGAACTTCGGAGACATCATTAATATAAATAATTTTAGTCGCCGTTGAATAAGAAATGTTTCTTTCACAAGAAATGTATAAAATTACAGTACTGTATTAGACTTACGGATTTTTTTTTACCGGACCGTTTTTTTACGGATACCGTCGCAATTTTTTCGCTGTCTTATAGGAATCGTAATTATAGGAACCCGTTTTATAAGGGTCTACTGTACTTGCATCGAACCTACGATAGGGCTATCGTCCGGGAATCGGCTCGCCGTCCTGGTGAACCATTAAGTTTTCCATCCGAGGAAATCCTGCGAAACCTGTTGACCTTTTTTTTTTGCTTGTACGATTCATTCGCGTTCTTATACACCATTAATATTCAATAGAACTATTTTAAACAGGTCGCTGCACTACCACCGAATTTTTCATTGCTTGTTCTGTGACAAAACTTAATTTTGGTCTTTTAAATTGAAAT
>NW_019392497.1:0-1333 GCF_000671375.1 Centruroides sculpturatus
TTTTTTTATCATTATAATTGCGTGTTTACATAGAAATTTTTTACGTTTTATTTGCCTATTGAGACAGACGAGAGCCAAAAAATAAAGGTCCACTCCGTTGTAGACCTCCTTAGACTTTATTATGCAAACCTGAGGTGTAAAGACACTTTTACTTTAATTTAATGTTTTTTCCGAACTTACGAATTTTAATTATTGACGTCCTGGGGTTTTAATTAATTGTGTTTAATAAATATTTTAAAGCGATAAGTATTTATTTGACGTGTTAAAAGTTTTTTCTTGATTATATAAATTGTTATAAAAAATATAAAAAAATTCATTTTACATAACTCAATGGCTTACGTTGACAAAGTCTTTATTAAAAAGTAAATAATTACAATTAAGTTAAAATTATTAATTATTTAAAGTATTAATTACTTATTATTATTATTTAGAGAAATATTTAGTTGTGTTGTTAAATTTATAATTCAGTGTTTTAAAAATAAATTTAATAAAACATGACAGAAAATCAATATAAAGTAAGTGATTATCGTTACTGAAAAATTTAATTTGATATAAATAAAGGAGAGTTTAGTAATCTCTGTCATTTTTATGAAGTTATGGATATTTTTTATTAATCTTAGAGGGTTAGCCTTTACTCATCTTAGAAGTTTATCGACATTTAAGATAGATTTATAAAAGAATTTGGCATATTTTTGAAATTTCTAAATATAAATTTTTAGATGTTCTAAAAATTAAATAGTTATTCAATTTTTCTCGTGTTTCGACATAATAATGAATGATAAAATTATATAGAAGACTGTCACAATTATTAAAATTTTAACTATTAAGATGCTTTGAAATATTTTTTCTAAATTTTGAATTCATTTATGTATATTTTTCTTTTTTATAAATAAGAAAAGACAATGTTTTATAACAGTATTTGATGTAATTCCGTTAGATATAAGGCTTTTTTAAATTAATATAATTATATATATGTTACCGCTAAAGCCCGAAACTCGTTAATCTGCAGATTAGCTAGATAATCTGCAGATTAACTAGCGTGATCCGTTAAAGTTGTGAAAATTGTTCCATTTCTCAAATTATCTAGATAATGTGCAGAGTATCTAGGTAATCTGCACATTACCTACTAGGCACTCGGTAAAGTGAAAATAAGATCTTTGCCACAAATAAATGTACCACAAATAGGTGTGCTTGTCGCAGGAACCAATTGCTATGAAATTCAAAGTGTCACCAATCTTTAGACTGCACAATTGGATAATGTTACCTATGGTGGGTAAAATGGCGGCTCGTCTCTGATTCCAGCAAAGAGAAGAAAGGAAACAGTGGGGACGCA
>NW_019392497.1:1350-2917 GCF_000671375.1 Centruroides sculpturatus
TAAATCGTTTGATTTTTTGTATGTTTTTTAATTGGTTGATGATTGATTCTATCAACTAATTTGTCGATTGTTTGATTGTATTAACTTGATTCTTTAGATATCGAAAATTAAATAAAGAACATTATGTTAATTTAAGCGTACAGAAACGTTGCTGTTGTTTCAGCAAAAATCTTATTTTCACTTTACCGAGTGCCTAGTAGGTAATTTGCAGATTACCTAGATAATCTCCACATATGCAGATTAGCTAGGTAATCTGCAGATTAACGAGTTTCCGAGCTTTAGCAGTAACATATATATATATATTTAAAATGACGTTAAAAACTACTGATTTAAATTCATTTTTATTTAAGTTTTATTAAATATTAAGCAGATTTATGTAAAATGATTATTCTTCCGTTTTAGAAGATCTTAGAAAGGATGTATTGCTGATATTGCAGACATCTTTTGACTCTTGGGAATCTTATGAGTGAATCTCGTGAATAAGTAACAATAATTCTCTGATGATATTAACTGATAATTTCATCACAACCGACATTAACTTGACAGTTTATTGACTCCATTATGCTAGCGACTGATAACTTTACTCAAATATTTTAATATAAAAATCCAGATTGAATATGTGTAGTTAAATTACGCTTATGAAAAAATCCGTATAAGATAATAATTATTTTATAAGTTTTCTATTACTTAAATGTAATTTTCTAGTTAAATACAAGACTATGGGTTTTGATTTATTTTTAATAAAAGTTTTATTATACAGATATATTATTGTAAATGATATATAAGTAAAATTCGTGGATTTATTTCATTGTAATTCTTGATAAAAAAATCAATGTCTTCATTACTAAATTTTTATATTTTTAATTTGTTATTAAAAGGGATTAAATTTAATTTCTTTCTAATTATACGATATTGTGAAAAATATTCTCTAATGGTATCAATATACAAATTAAATTAAATCTATAATAATTAGAAAGATATGACACTGTAAATTTTTATCAATTCTATTTCAAATTATAATTTATTGTTCGAGAAAATAAAAGAAACACAATACAACACATGAAGACTACTGACAACTGAGAGCAATATAATGTTTAATTACTTTAATTCCATAGGGATACAAAAATAATAAAATAATAAATAAATAAAAGAAAAAGATTAGAATTCTCAATTATTGAAGTAAAACAAAGAAAACTTTTATTTTTGCTTGATTTTCTTTTCTGCAATTTGATGTAATAACATTATTAAAGAAGTTTCTTTATAATCAATTGTTAAAGTACTCTAGATATTTATATTATCTTCGTTGTTAGTTATAAAAACCACTTCTGGAATTAGTTAAATTAACAAAAATATGTGTTCTACAATGTTTTCAATGGTACGTAGATAAAGTTAAATAAATAATGATAGAAAATGATTATTAGTTTAATTTATTTTTAGGAAATGAATTCTTATTTACGAGATGAAAAGTAATGATGAGTAGTGTCATACGTTATTTACGCAATTTACTAAAGTCAGGTGATTTTTAAATAATTCATTTTGTAATTTTTGTGAAGAATTTGAAGAATAC
>NW_019392498.1:0-2802 GCF_000671375.1 Centruroides sculpturatus
TTTCTTATTCTGTCCCATAGCAGAGATCAAGAATTATCTGCAATTTTTAAGTTTTCTGAAAGTTTTGTCCATAAATTATTATTATTATTATTATTCTAATTTTATTATGATATTTTCTCCAAGACAGATCATATATAAAAATGGATTTTTCCCCCACTAGCTCAATAAAGTTTTTGTTGCAATCTGCCATAACTTTTGAACAGAAAATGTTTCCTATTTCTTTATGTCCTTCTGTAAGCATGATTTTGACATCCCTAAATGGGTAATTGCCCAGGCAATGATCTATATGAATCCATTTTGCTAGATAAATTGTATATATATTTAAAGTAAATTGTATAGTGAAAACTAGCCTTTACAGTTTTATGATACTAAAAGAAAAAGTTTCACTTAATGCCCATGAACAATTAAATGAGGATTAAATATAATTGTTGAACATAACTGCATTTTAAAAATAGCTTCTAAATTGTTTGAATTAAAATTTTGTTTGATTTAAATAAAAATTGAAGATTATCAAAGAGATAAATGAATGTAGTATCAAACTGGATAATATAACCACAAAATCTTTACAATCCACCATTTAATTTTTTGGGGAATAAAACGTTTTTGGGTAATTTAATTATTCATTGTCAGGTTTGAACTGTACACAACGGGATTCCAGAACATCAGTTCAAAGTAACTCAAACATAATTCATGTTACTTTTCAAATATGTCTTATTACATAATGCCAGCAGTAAAAATAAACGAACAGTGACGATAACACAACCATACTAATATATTTAACAAAGTCATTAAGGTTAAAAAATATAATGGTATGTACAGGTAACCCCCGTATAACACGGGAGTTACGTTCCAAAAAATTGTTGTATTATACGAAACAAAGAACTAGTGCGAAAAGGGGGAGGTCCCAAAAATTAAAAAACATACTGTTAAATCCTTATTTAAATGGATTTATTCGTTTTTTTTCATAGGTAAAATACTTATTTATTATTTAAGTAAATATTTTATTAGAGGATTATTCATCCTATATGATGATCTCAGCATGAGCATCATCAACTGGTAACAGTTTTGGGGTGTGTTCGTTAATAGCGGTCGCTCTGCAACGGGAGTGCGCTGCTGTTTGTAAGCATTTAGGAACAATGGTAAAAGAAAGATGGCGGCGCCCGCGCTATTGATAGTATCGTGATGGAGGAATCTATAATTCTAAATTATGAGCTTTTAGAGGCAAAAGAAGGGTCCCAATTGTAAAATTTAACCATTAAATGGATTATTTGTTGAAAGAGCATTCAAAGTAACCACGAAAACAATTAGAATGTTTGCGCGGAGGTATAAAAGAACGCATCCTTTATTACATTTCATGTTGTACCCAATTCCCAAACCCGTGTTAGAGTGAATCCGTGCTACATAAGTGCCGTGTTATACGGGTGTTACCTGTAATTGTAACTGTAAAGATAATTTAGTTGTACAGAAGCCTCTACACATTGGACATGTTTATTGCATAAACCACTGGGATATCTCCTTTTACACTGTATTTAGATCCCTAGATTTCCAAAAAAAAAATTGGTAATAGCTGGGTTGTGGACCCTTCTAACTATTGAGGCATTGTCTCAAAGGAAGAAAGAAGCACACACACATTACCATTTTTATTTTAACTTGTGTTTCTGTATAACTCATTTCTTGAATTATGCATTCAAGAAATGAGTTATACAGAAACACCCCTTTTCATTATTTGCTATGCAGTAATATAACTTCTGTTACCTTACTGCATACCAAATAATGAAAGGAAAGTTGATTAGAGGTCTTTACTAGTCATAGTGATGTTCCTTGACTAGGACAAGTAGAGGATGAGAAATACAGTGACTTAAAAAATATTTCACGTAAGTTTGGGTTTTTTTACTTTTTAAATTATCAGATACAAAGTCTGAATATGTATTTAAATATGCATTAAATAATAACGTGTGGTTAGAACAAAATATTATAATTTTGACAATCAGGGATTGAACATTTCTGTTCAACAATATAATTTTCAAAAGGTAAAAAACTATTTTAAAATGTTTTTCATCAAATAGTTTTTAATTTAAAGCATAATTGATTCCAACTAGGGTTAACCATATCACTTTATATGCAACAGAACCAATATATTATTGCTCTCGTTAAACAAGGGTTATCAGTCAGAAAAATTGCCTCACATATTGGTGTCAGTGCAGGAAGTGTGTGTGAAATACATCGAGAAGATGCCCAATGCCAAAAAGTCATTACCTGATCGACCAAGAGCTCTAGATACAGTCCCAGAATGATATTGCAGTGGCGTGCCGTCATTGGAAGCGGTGGNTCATTTACAACTAAATTTAATGAATGAGAGAGATGCACGAGGTACAGAAAAAGCTCTAGAATTTATTTTCCTTAAATTTACGATTTATGTATCCGTTTGTCATAAAAATTTGTCTTTCCACTTTTTCCCGAGACTACAAATATTCTAGTATAAAGTTACTGGTTTCGACTTATTTCTACTTAAGAAGTAGTTAAATAATTAAGCGATTAGGGAATTAGGACAAACAAAAGCTTAACGGAATCATCTCTAGCCGAGTACAGTGGGAACTGATTTCTTCGTAATATTAGACGTAATACAAACAGAAATTTTTCCAGTTCAACGAGAGTGACCGAAAAGTTGTAAATTTTGGAAATTTCTGAGGACACTTGGTCCTAAAACGAATGGCTTTTAAGTTTAACATATTTAGATTTTTACAGCTGTGGTGAGAAACGTGTAAAATCTACAACAGCCCTGTCGCGTCCATTGAGATATAT
>NW_019392499.1:0-1200 GCF_000671375.1 Centruroides sculpturatus
TGATACGCATATACTACTAGTATTTTACGTTGTTATTATCACGAACACATCTGTTATAAATAACAGAAGGAAAGTATGGAATCGGTCAAAAAATAGCCCCCAAGATTTTTACATTATTGGACTCGGGGGGATCTTGAAACGCCGAAAAATATAAAAGAAAATTTGGGTTTTTTTTTCCTGTATGTATGTGTTTGTGGCACGATTTTGTTCACCCTATTTGAAATTTAATAACTCCTATGCTTTTTGTCGAAAATTTCTGAAATTTTACAGGAAGGTTTGTGTATTAGGGAGATTGATGCTGTTAAATTTTAGTGGTTAATTGTCAACAGGGTGGAGAGATAAAGGGGATCGTGTGTCATGATTTAATTACAACTTTACTCGTTAGTAGTATTTACAATTTTTTTTATATTATAAAACCCATCCCTACCCACCGAAATTAAGTTTATTGCCATTTTATATTAGTTAAAAATATAAAAAGATTTTAATAAAATATTATAACAGATGGAGTCATCAAATTTTGCCTGAAAAGTTAAGCAACTCGTTGCTGGATTTTTAAGGATTTTTCCGCTAATGTTAAAAACGTGTTTATCAAAAGGCAGCGGATCTCATTTTAATGTAATTTTATTTTTTCACTACTGAATTCCATGTTTTTCAAATCATAATTTGCTGATTTTTGTTTCATTGTGAATTTTTGCACTTTTCCTCACTCCTCATAACTGTTAATAATAATGTCTCTAACAGTGGCGTGCCGTGCCGTGCCATTTGATGATAGGGAAGCTGTGTTTTTGTAAGAAGCCGACTTCCAGGGGCAATCAGTCAGTGATTGTCTAGGGCAGTGGTTCCCAACCTTTTTTCATTAGCGTACCCCGTGACATGTCATATCTCTGGATTGTACCCCGTGACATGTCATATCTCTAGATTGTACCCCTCATTTAAGAAATTTAGTGAGTAACCATATTGTTAATTTTACATATTGTAACTTTAAATTAAAGAGAAAAAATCTAAAAGAAAAAATGTATAATAAAGTTGTGATTGTTGCAAGGAACATTTTTTTATCTAATAATTTTTTAATACTATTAGTTTGTGATACATAATATATTATTTTTTCTGCCATAATAACTAACTTTTTTCTGTACCCCTAAACAACCTATCGTGTACCCCTAGGGGTACGCGTACCACAGGTTGGGAATCGCTGCACTA
>NW_019392499.1:2026-2751 GCF_000671375.1 Centruroides sculpturatus
ACGGCACACGTATTTGTAAAATCTAAGTGACTCGTACAACATGGAATTCATATAAAACGGAATTATCAACAGTGTTATAGGGGGTCGACTTGTATATTTCGCTTTTTTGTAATTAAATAAAACACTAACAATAATAATTGAATATATTAACGCGAGAGGTCGCTGTTTCCAATACGAAGTTAGTGGAGGGAAATTATTAGTTAATGGATGTTGAAGTTCCTCTCGTGTCTTTAAGCGATGGCAAATCGGTACCAATTGTTGGTTTGGGTACATGGAAGGTAATTATTTCGTATTTTCTAATCAGCCTAGTTTAAAACTTTCATACTAATGATCCAAAATAACTACATGTGGAATTAAATCGATACATTCTTCATTTTATAATTGCCATGTTAAGGGTACGACTATGCAGACGCGAGCGAGAATATGTGGCGAGAAGAGGCGAGACGCGATAAATATCAAAACCTGTCAGATACGTGCGAGAAGCAGAAATTCGCTCTCGCTAGCGTTATTTCTCGCTTCTCGTTTGTGCATGGTTTTCCTTTGCGAAAACTAAATCGCTCGCAACCTCTCGCTCGTTCCAAATTCGCGTCTGCATAGTCGCACTCTAAGTTGGATAAAATATAAAAATGTTTTTTTTTTTCCATAAGATTATTATCGCAACTGCAAAAAGTTAATACGCTGGATGTCGTAATCTTGTAGAAACAAAGGAGCAATTATTTATTATG
>NW_019392500.1:0-2685 GCF_000671375.1 Centruroides sculpturatus
GAGATGGGGTCACAAGATAACTCCCACATCTGCATGTGACTGTTAAAGCGGAGCGTGTAATAGTTTTCCA
The DNA here is from genome assembly GCF_000671375.1 of Centruroides sculpturatus. Lineage (NCBI taxonomy): Eukaryota > Metazoa > Arthropoda > Arachnida > Scorpiones > Buthidae > Centruroides > Centruroides sculpturatus. Next base: position 71 of record NW_019392500.1, read on the forward strand.
TATAGTTTTAAATATTTAACAATATTTTTAATTTATATTGCCATTTCTGTCCTCCTATTTATTTAATTAAACGTATATATCATAAAACCTATTAATTGAAATAACTATTGAATGTTGCTTAATTGATTAATTGCTGTTATTATCACTTCCATTGTAAAGTCCGAGAAAGCACTTTATATATATCCGTTGACAATTGACCATTATTCAAGACAAAATGACCTTTAGAAAATTTAACTGTTCAAGAATTTAGCTATCTTTCCAAAGTATTTTTTGAACTATAATCTTCTACCTCCAAACTAGTTGATTGTTTGCCAAAATGTTTTAGAATTGTTACATGTCACCAGTCTTCTATTTATGTTTTCAAAAATAAAATTATTTCTTTTTTTTGACATAAATGTCTGCAGTCTTTTAAATAATATTATATAAAACATAATATTCATTTGTATATGACGTTGTAACCTTCTTAAACAATTTCCACAAATCTTTCCCCAAGATGTGATACTCATTATTATACATTTATTTGTTGCATGTGTTTTACCTGGTACAGGATTAACGTCATAAATTAAGTTCAAAGAAGACATCGCAGCTTAAGCTCTACCTTCTACTAGATCATCAAGTGTAAGAGTTCTTCCATACTAATTTGATAGGACATTACCTAATCTAACAGATAATTAAGATTTAATTTCATATGTGTACATTGCACGTTTACTTAAAAGTTGTCTGTTAAAAATGCAAATTGATACCAATTAGATAACTGTTAGTAAAACTTGTAAATAATCTAAGCTACTCTCTGCTAAAACATTTAAATTAATTACAACACTAAAATATATACCGTATTTTGTGATACTATCACAAAATCAATTACATTTACTCCTTTTGTTGAGTGATAGCAGAAATAATTAGTAGTAGTATGCGTTTGATACATTCTGGGGTACAAAATTAATTAGTATTAATTAGTATATAAATTATATAACACAACTTTAAAAAAATCTTTTTGAATAATATCCAAATAAAGATCGATACAGTATAGATTATATTTAATTTGTATAAGATTTTAATATAAATTAATAATACAAAATCGAATTAAAACGATAACACAACTTTTAAAAAATTTGATTCGGAACTCGCGCCCTCTGCTGTACAAGTTCGTACCCTGAACTAACTCCTGTGGACCTGCATTAAGTGCTTTGTCCAAACGGATAACAACATGTTTGCTTCACAATGTGAGTTTTTTTTATCTGCAGATAATATATGATTTGAGTTTAAAAAAACGATTTGTTCTTAAAGAAAAATATGATTGGCTGTTAGTTTTTAAAAAAGATATGATTGGTTAGTATTTTATATAAGTTACTTTTTTAAAGAGAATTAGTTTTATATTTAAGCTGCGATCATGGGGATGTACTGTTTTTTGGTTACATACAGAGACTATAAAATATACTCATCTTCTACAATTCTGTACTGTACTTTGGATGCTTGCGTTTCTGCGGTAAAAAATTTTTCGTTTGATGTTCCCGATAATTTTCCATCTATCCTTTGCTATTTCAAAGTCAAATATATTTAATAAGAAAAAGGAAAATACAGTTTTATAATTGTTGGCAAGGATGGAGGAATTAACAATGTATATAATGGATTATACAGTTATTTCGAACAGTGTGCAGAAGACATGAGAGAAATATGTTTAGAAAATAATAAGAAAACTTTAGTAGTGTTTACAGAGATAAGTCCAGGAATGAAATATTATAAATTTTCGAAATTTTCTAAGGTTGACAAGGTTGATTTATATGTATTTCAAACATCCCAGTACTTGTGTAATTGCTGGACCTTCCCAATCTGGAAAAAACACATCGGTGAAAAAAATGATTAACAACAAAATATATGAAAATCCTCCGAAAAAGATTTTATGGTGTTACTCTGTATAATTTTTTTTTTTCAAAAAAGGATATTACATTTATGTATGGCTTACCCGAATCTGTTCAAGGATGGGATTTGATAATAATCGATGATCTAATGCACGAACTGTCTCCAAAAATGCTGTTTTTGGAGACAGTTCGTGCATCAGATCATATTCACACTTACATCACTGTAATGTAAGTGTGATTTTAACCCTGGGCTAGTGCAGTGGGGTGTTTCGCCACCCCCAATGTTTTAAAAGTTGCACTATTCATAGATTTCGCAAGAAATATTTGTGTCCTCTTCAGTAGCTTCATGATTTTATGTATAGAGCATGCTCAGAAATTACTACGATGCTGCAGAAATTCCAGTAAGAGAAAAACAACAGTTTTCAGTAGGGTGTCCAAACACCCCACAGTATTAATTACGTTTTTTTTAAATTTTACAAATATTTATTTAGTTTTTTTTTTTTAAAAATAACTATAATGTGACCACATTTATTATTTATAATATAGATAAATTATTTTTATTCACATTGATTATTATAAGTTTATTTTAATTCAAAATGGCTGACTTTCATAAACACACTGAGAAAATACCAAACATAGCAAGCTGCTTGTCATTTGCATTGAGTGCCAAAGTACAATGTTAGCTATTGAATCAGAGTGACAAAAATGCTTAAAAAACAATTTAGATTTTTACTATTGGTTTAATAATAAGATCTA
>NW_019392500.1:7326-11645 GCF_000671375.1 Centruroides sculpturatus
GGGTTTAATTATGATGATATCAGAGTAAGAGATCACGATCACTTAACAGGTGATTTTCGCGGAATAGCTCATAACCATTGTAATTTAAATTATAGATTCAAAAAATTTATTCCTATTATACTACATAATTTTACAGGTTATGACTCCCATCTGATTTTCAAAAATATTCCTCCTAAACTATTTTCGAGAATTCAGATTATCCCAGTTAATTCAGAAAAATTTACTACGTTTACTTTAGATCATTTCAAATTTATAGACAGTTTCCAATTTTTAAATTCTTCGCTAACTACTTTAACAGAAAATTTAAAAAATGCAAATTATAATTTTCCTATTTTTAATCAATTTTTCTATAATAACGAAAATAAAAATTTATTAAAAAGGAAAGGAATTTTCCCATATTCTTATTTTAAAAATGAGGATATTTTATACGAGAAATGTTTACCCCCAAAAAAATATTTTTATAACGAATTATCTGGAGAAAATATTAGCGATGATGATTATGATCATGCAAAATTAGTTTGGAAAAAATTTCGTTGTAAAAATTTTAAAGATTATTTAAAATTATATCAATATGTTGACACTTTATTACTGGCTAATATATTCCAAAATTTTAGAATATTAAGTTTAAAATAATATAATTTAGATCCAGTATATTTCATAACAGCTCCAGACTTAACATGAAATTGTGGATTAAAAATGACAAAAATTCAATTCGAATTATTTAAAGATATTAATATGTATTTTTTATTGAACACAGAATTAGGGGTGAAATCACGGGGAAAGAGCTTTGCCAGAGCGAATAATCCTCTAATTCCAAAAACCAATGATAAAAATCAATGTCATAACTATATTATTTCGATAGATGCTAATAATCTCTATGGATTTGTGATGAGTTCTTATTTACCTGTAAATAATTTCAGATAGTTATCCGAGGATGATATAAATGCTTTAGACGTTTGTAATATTCTTGATAGGAATAATATGGGCTATATTTAAGAGGTTGCTTTAAATTATCCACCAAATGTTCATGATTGCCATAATCAGCTGCCACTAGCTCCTATCAAGCGAATATTCCATTTGATTTATTATCAAATTATCAAAAATCGGTATTAACTAAATTAAATTTAAAATATAATAATAATAAGAAGAAATTAATTCCGACTTTCTTTGATTAACAAAATTATGTAACTCATTACAGAAATTTAAAATTTTATTTAGAAGAGGGTTTAATATTAACTAAAATTCTTCTAGTGCTTGCATTTAACCAAGAGCCCTGGCTTAAGAATAACGTAATTTTTAGTAATAAAAAATGGCAGGAATCAACGAATGACTTTGATAAATCTTTTTTCAAATTAATGAATAACAGCTTCTTTGCTAAAATGTGTCAGAATGTCTGCAAACGTTTTAAATTTGGAAACAGCTATGACTGAAAATAAATGTCGAAAAAGTATTTATGTCACTCATCTCTTGAAAATTTCCAAATTATTATTGCTAATCTCATGATTTTTAAAATGAAAACAATTAACTTATGTTTGGATAAACCGATTTATATAGGTCTGTGTTTATTAGAATTAAGTAAATTGCATATGTATCAAACATTTTATAAAATATTTAAAAATAAGTATGGTGAAAATGTGAATTTGTTATATTCAGATACCAATTTGCTAACGTTTCGAATTTCTACAAATAATTTATATAACGACTTTAAATCATTTCCAGATATTTTTGATTTCAGGAACTACCCTAACACACATGAAATATTTGATATAACAAATAAAATAAGCTAGGATATTTTAAAGACAAGACGGCGTTTAAACCTATAATAGAATTTTGTTCATTAAAACCAAAAATGTTTTCGTATATTTTCTATAATCAAAAAAAAAAACGGCTAAAGGAATTAAAAAATCTGTTGTTAAAACCTTTAACCATGAGAAATATAAAGACGTTCTTTTTAATACAGAACTATTGAGACATCAGCAGTATGGTATTAAAAGTAAAAACCATGTTGTAACAACATATCTTCAAAATAAAATATTTCTCTCACCGTTTTATGACAAAAAATTTATTTCTGATAATGGTATAGATGTGATATCGTTCAGACATTATAATTTTTATATTTAAATTCTTCCAGATTTCTGATGTCATCTTCCCCCCAATATGGTTACATGTTATTGTACAAGAGGAAACGAAATTCAAAAACTTGTTTAATACATGGTGTTTCGAGTAAACCATATCGTTGTTTAAAACAAGCTGTAAATAATACTGGATTATTTAAATTACTTCGGAATAAGAAATACTATTGTAAATTTTTTGTATAGACTAACCAGATAACAATGGTGTTATGTAATAATAATTTTATAAAATGTGGTTGTTCTAACTGTAATTGTACTTTTTAAAAATGTTGTAACCAATTACCCTGTTTATTTACGAGGCGTGTTTTTAAAGAAAGTACCGTTTTAATATAACGCTGCTGGAGCGCTGCAGTTGGCACTTAGCGCATGCGTGCTGTGTACCTACATGTGTTGGGAAGCCACTAACGCCATTACAGAGCCAGTCGACTGTGTTTACTGTTGTTTGTGTGTTATTGAAATGCCGCTGCTCATTGAGAATCCTGCCGACTGCAAAGTGTGTGCCGTTATTCGTTTTCTCAGTGGTAAAGGCTCGAAAGCGGCTGAAATTCATCGCCAAATCAGTGAAGTTTATGGTGAAAGCGTTATGAGTGAAGGAATAGTACGAAAATGGGTTAGGGCAGGGATCGGCAACCTGCGGTTCGCGAGCCACATGAGGCTCTTTTGATGTGAAGCTGCGGCTCTTTAGTTCCATACGCAAATATTTATTTTATCAAAAAAAAAAATTTTTTAAATCATTCTGAATCAATTAACGAGGATTAGGCACCAATTCTATCTCTCAGCCATTTGTACTCGCTGTTCACCGCACCCTTCCGCCATTANAATTTTTTGTATAGACTAACCAGATAACAATGGTGTTATGTAATAATAATTTTATAAAATGTGGTTGTTCTAACTGTAATTGTACTTTTTAAAAATGTTGTAACCATGTTTATATATACAGTAGAGCGTCGATTTTCCGAATCAATTGGGGACTGGGGTTGTCCGGATAACTAATATTTCGGATAACTGATTTACGTATTAAAAAATGGTTTAACGCAGTGTTTTTCAAACTTCTTGAATACGCCACCCCTTTACAAGTTAAAAAATTCTGGAAACCCTCCAGGGCCATATTAAAACTATATCAGTGATTTTAAAAAACTATGTATTTAATTTTCTTTCTTTAAATATCGATCGAAAAACCAATTGTACTGTAAAATAAACAGGCACAGCCTTTTCACTAAAATTCTAGTTTTTTTTTCTTGTAGTGTAAGACCTACAAACACTTGTCTTTTTCTTTCACCCGCGACCGCTTGTGTAAAGGCTGGTATACACGGTAAGGAAATCCTCAAAGATGTGCTTAACAGACGAAAAAACTCGGATATAACTGGCTGGATCGAACAGAGTAATTTACAAAACTTATTAAAATATCTCCAAACGTATAAAGAATTATTTTTATTTAAAAATGGATAGATAGGAAAAAAAATCATGGTTAATCCTCAAAGGATTTCCTTACCATGTATACCAGCCTTAAGGCTTTGGGACCCCTGGGAATCGCGACCCACAGGTTGAAAAACGCTGGTTTAACGTATCCAATGTCGAAATTTTTCTCCGTTGCGTGTCGCTTTGCGTTGAATTTTTTTTTCGATGTTAAGCCTAACAAAGACTATTGTATCGTTAAAAATTATTTTTTTATTTTGTACAAAACAAAATAAATATATTGAAAAATATAAAAATAATAAAATGTTTCACTTCAGATGTTAATTTAGTATCAAAAACGTAAAATATTTGAGTAGCCCAAGACATAGCCAAAGATTGAAGTGCCACAGCACTGGCCAAAAATTTAAATTTGCCGACTGGAATTCTTTTGGATAATTGACGTTTCGGATGACAGACTACCGGAAAATCGACGCTCTACTGTATATATTTAAAGCTATATCCTAATACCGAGTTTTTTTTTTTATAGAATTCAAACAAACACATTACACCACTTGAATGGGAAAAGTTCTCGAGTTACCGATGGATGAAAATAATATCATACATTTTAAAAACTATATGAAATTGGAGATTATAAGGAAAAAAACCGATTTAAGTTGAGACTTCATTTCCGAATTCGCAGATAATTTAAACTGGGAACTAATACGGAAAAATTATATATTTACTACTACATTCATCGAAAAACATATTAAATACGCAAAATGGAGTGTAATT
>NW_019392501.1:0-550 GCF_000671375.1 Centruroides sculpturatus
AAATAATTCCAGAAACATTTAGACCAGAAGGTCTCTAAACTAATGCACGCTAGCCAAATACCATTCCAGACACGAGTTTATTCGGCTCGCCTAGTTCAGTTTTTGCCGGCGCATTTTATCGTCGATATTCAAACTAGTTCAAATCGTATAAACTTCTGAAAAGTTGACTAGAATTAATAGACCTTGCCTCAAATGATTTTTATAAAATACTAGCTTACCCATCGCGCATTGCTGCGATCTCAGAAGAAAGGAAATTTAAGCAAACTCGTTACGATAAAATTCAATTTACATTTTATCATTTTTATTGAAACTTATTATTATTATTCATTTTCATCGGTAAAACATTTCAAAGTGTCGTTTCAATTCTATTTATTTATTGGAGTGTTTGTGGATACACGATATTTTTTGTTTTTTCATCTGGTACGTACACGAATAAATCGGAAGGTTTTCCGATGCGTGAGCCGGCCACATACAGTTGTCCATGCGAGAAGCACGGATTCTCCAAATTTAGCCCATACACTTGCAGCGATTGTCAGAAGTGCGATATTCC
>NW_019392501.1:620-2339 GCF_000671375.1 Centruroides sculpturatus
AGCAAAAAAAAGTTGAAATAAAGTGATTAAACAAAAATTATTACAAATATCGTAAATAACAGTTCACAAATGCATATATATAGATATTTTTTGAAGGGGAGGAAATGGTCTTCACAATTTGAAATCGATCGAACACACAGTGCTCGAATGCTCGTGTAAACGCGCGCCATCTATCGTAAGTTAAATGTACTCTGCTGGAGTGTATTAAAAAACTTTCCAAAGTTTTTTAATACACTCCATCGTACTATGCCACAAACCTTTGCAGGAGTATATTAAACAACTTCCCAAAGTTTCACGGCAATCGGATAAACGGTCTGGTAATGCATAAAGGACACACACACACACATTCATTTTTATATATATAGATACTACAAACATCTTTAAAACTGGCAATATTTTTAATTTGAACATCTTCAGCAGCTTTTATTTAGCCTTTAGACTTTTGAAGAACGAGTGCTTATAAACAGAAATTAGAATATAGAAGCAAAATTTAAAATTGACATTAGACGACTGATGCTACAGTCACATTCATTTAGCTGGAACAATTTTTTGTGGTGTTTGAATGTAAACCAGAAGGAAATGTCATAATGATCAGTTATATTTGAGAATTTTTATAAATGTTATAAAAATGACACTAAATAAAAAATATTGAAATAAAATCTAACTATATAAAGCTGAAAAACCAGATTCTTTCTTTCTTTGTCACTGTATGCCAAAAATGGCCACTAGTGGCACCCATAGCTATTATTTAAATTAACTATAAATTCAGTATATTATTATTTGATGCAATTTTGGCTGCATTTCGGTAGAGTACGCCATGAGAAATTCAGTATATTATTATTTTTATTTGTAATAGGAATTTATTATTTATACCACAGAACGACACTGCTGCTGCTAGAAAGCTCACTAGGGGGTGTCCCGGGCTACTAGAATAGAAGGATTAGAAGTACGAAATAATGTAATCTTAATCTATGTTGTTGTTTTTTGCTCGGGAAATGCCAGGCTTGTTTGTTGATTGTACATATGAGTGATCACAATCTATATGAAGTCCAGATACCGTCCTTTAATACAATACTTTGTAATGCAATCTCTAGAGTAAGAAAAACTTTTGATATCCTTAAAATTAATCAATCTGCCCACTTTTGCCGACTTGTAAATTTGCAGTCTTTTTTAGTCGGCTGCTTTATGCGCAACCCCAATGATTTAGCACTGTGTGCAATCCTATTTCCATAGAAGGATCCCATACATATGCTACTGGAATTATTACTTGTTCTCCTTTTCATATTGTTTCGTGTTTTACTATCCTGGTCTTGAATGACTAGATGTGGCATCTATGTATTTTGTTAAATGTGATGTACTGTATTTGTCCTTGTCCTTATGTGCTTTTGTTGTTCTACCATTAATTTTGTCATCATTCAGTTATACTTGTATTTGTGGTATATTACTTTAACCAGTTTAATGTTTTTGTTCTCTTTATTCGAGTTTTATAAAATCCTGTTTAAAGAAGGGAATTTGCTAAATTTTTTAAAATCTGTGCCAAAAGAGAATTTTAAGTCTTAAGAAGTTGCATGGGAAATGTTTTGTATTTTTGCTTCTACATATCTTTGTGAACAAACCTTTTTGAAAATGAAATATATGAAATCAAAATATTAAACATTATTGCTCAATGAACATCTAAAGGGGATTTTATTATTGGGTACCACAAAATTTATTCTAGAT
>NW_019392502.1:0-2878 GCF_000671375.1 Centruroides sculpturatus
AAAAAAGTACAGAACTGCGGCTCCCATGCAATTTGCAAATCCTACGTTTCGGCTCCCACTGAACTCTTGCTTGCCCACTCCTGATTTATACTGTGGACTGAGAGAAACGAAACACTATTCGAAAACAAGAAAACTTATCGAGTTAAACATCAAATACAGACTAAAACACAGGCTAATAACAGTAGCAAAAATGTGGAAAACAAAGCTACACGAGGTGCAATTTGAAAAAACGTGGAAAAAATTTGATCTAGTGTAACATATTTGTTGAGAACATGCAACAATAAAATGTAAACGAAGAAAGCCCTATGTGAGCGTGACATCAATTACGCAACGAATATAAATATTCGTAGTGTAAATATTTTTGTAAATAAACTATTGTTTGTTTAAAAAAATGAGTGAAGAACTGAGTCTGTGTCTGTAGAACATGGCAGCGTTTAGTTTGAGAAATATGTTTACAGAACAACTGGATTTCAGAAAAGTTTACCAGTATAACTGGATCGAAAATCATTTCAGTACAAAACTTTCAACAACACCTTTGGAGAATAAGCAATTTATTGACATTTCAACAAACTCCATATTGAAATCGAAGTTCGTTTCTTCACTATCCAAATTTTGATACTTGAAGCAAAAGTATTTAGAAGTAAGTAACAAAGCTCTACGAGTTTTCATTTCTTTTGCGATGTACTAATGTGAGACAGGTTTTTCAACATCGGCAGCCATTAAAACCAAATACAGAATGCGATTGAACACTGAGAAAGAGATGAGAATCACAGTTTCAAAACTTTTGCTCAGATTGAAGAATTAATGAATAAAAAGAAAACTCATTTTTCCCACTGACTTTGTTGCAAAAAACAAAATTCCATAAAATTGCAAGTTGATTAAAATGTGTTTTATAATTTTATTTACAAATGAAATATAATCTTATTAATTTATGTTTATTTTGTTTTTTAACCACATATCTCGTGTCGGATAGCGTAGACTAAAGTGTAAAATATGCCCGTTCAAAATCCGTTAAAAAATTTGTTTTTCTTTGTGGCAATTTTTAAATCAAAGGAGTCGCGGAGATTTATACTCAACTTAAGGGAACCATGGCCCAAAAAGTTTGAGAAACGTGTATTTAGTCGATTGTTTTGAACAGTCGATTAATCGATTATTTACAATCGTGCTAAATACTTAATTCCAGCGCGTAATTTGCGGGCTGCAGCATGACAGGTCATAACTTTGCTAGAGTTTAAAAGAAAACAAGTAAGTTACGCCAACATGTAATGATCGGTAACCACGGTAAAAAAATGCGAAGAATTACAAAAAACACATTCGTTTGGCAAAACATTGACGATAAAAATAAATAATTCAGACTCCCTGCTAATGAATTCATTGAGTGTTTGAAATATTTGCAAAAATCATTTCCTATTTATTCCAAGTTGATAAAAATATAACATAGTAAATGGTTTCTCAGTGCCAGTTGTGTGCCCGAATTCAATTACTGTATAATCAAAACATATTAGAACTTAATGGTAAAATATTATAATTTATTTTGGAAATATGTGAAATCATCCATAAATGATATCATACTAAAATTCTACATTTTAACCTTCTCCCCATGACATCTATTGTCACGTTATGACAAAGCTCCTCCTCACAAATGGTGTTACATTGGTCGTCACCCCTGGCGACAGTCTGCATTATTGCTACATAAATACACTGAGTCAATTACGTAATGGATATTAAAACTATTTATTTACACTTTTATCAAAATAAAACATTACATGTCAATAGCATTAGATGAATCAAAATTTTAGTTTTGCTACACATTGCTAGCAAGTTATTTAATTCCCAAGGATTTGTTAGGTGTTCATTATCGACACAATGGGACGAGTAAGTCCGGCATCACACCAGATCAGACAAGACAGCCTTAATCAAGACGTTTTGTCTATAGCATTTGACAGTTTAGCATCACACCGAGAGATCAAGATAACACTATTGAGCGTTGCTTCTTTATATTTCCTTTTCTTTGGTAGTAGTCTGAAAATAAACTAAAGTTTTGAGATTTCAGTAAACATTGTAAATAAGTCTAACTTGTAAATACTCTGCTTGGTCTCAGGTTCCGTACTCCGACAACAGAGTTTTGTGGGACCTTAGAAAAAAAATTATTTTTGAGGCTCTTCAAAAGAGCGATGAAAATAGATAAGTACTGTACAGTACCTAGTAGATTTATTTTGATCTACAATAATATGAAACGTTTAAATGTAGAAACAGACAGTAAAATACACAATAAACTAATAAAAATATTAAGTTTACCAATTTATTGTACAGTGCATAAGTGTACAGAAATTTACACACAAACCGCTCTCCTGTTTTTAGCAGCACTGAATTCATAAATTACAGAAAAAACGTTCAGTTCAGCAACAATCTTTCAATTGATTAAATCTAAAATGAAGAAAATTNTACTTTCACTTTACCGAGTGCCTAGTAGGTAATTTGCAGATTACCTAGATAATCTGAACATTACCTAGGTAATTTGAGAAATGGAATAATTTTCGCAGCTTTAACGGATCACCCTAGTTAATTTGCAGATTAGCTAGGTAATGCACACATTAACGGATTTCGAGCTTTAGCGGTAACATACATATGATATTTTTCATACTACATGTTTCGTTTTGTAGTTAGAACTTCCGTTGTTGATTAGGCTTATCGCAGCTTGATTATCGCTATAAATCGTAGTTGTTTTGTTAGAATCTCTCTCTCCTAATTCATTTAGGATCATTTTTAACTATGTCGATTCTTTCGTAGCCTCGGTCAATGCTGTCAATTCGCTTTCGCATGTCGATAACGCCGTTTGGTTCTGCTTCTTGCATTTCCACGATACGAGATTCTGTCC
>NW_019392503.1:0-2693 GCF_000671375.1 Centruroides sculpturatus
TATTATACTGTTATATTGTATTTTAAATTTATGGGCTTTTCATAAATACATATGAGACACTATTATGCTATTTAGACCATTTTTATTAACATATCCCAAAATGCATTTTAGCTACTTTTATATGGCTGTCTTCAATTGGATATAGGTCTAAAATACAAGAAATTGTTTTGAGACAATACAGAAATATATCAACAACATGCATACAAACACATTTAAATAATTATAATGTGTTTGTATGCATGTTGTTGATATATTTCTGTATTGTCTCAAAACAATTTTCTTTATTTTAGACCTATAGCCAACTGAAGAGAGCTACTGTATGTAAAGATAGCCAAAATACATTTTTAGATGTTATTTTGGATATGATATGTTAATAAAAATGGTTTAAATAACATAATAGTTTTATATGTATGATAAGCCTGTAAATTTAAAATACAATATAATAGTATAATAGATATAATCAGGTGAGAAATGGTTTAAGAATAAATGAATTTGTTGATCAATGAGTTCATTCTATACACATCAAAAAGGAATAAATTCAACAAAAATTGATTTAAATTGGGATTAATGTGATTAACTTAGAATATCTTATTTATGTTATCAGCAATTTTGAAGATATAAAATAAATATTGATCTTGATTTTAACTTAACTGACTTGTAACAAGTTTTCCTACCGTGGTGAAGAAACTGACCTTAATAATTTAAATATAGCATTATAGAATAATTTAAAACTTTTCTAGAAATAAATGTTATAGTATAGTTTGGTATTGGCTTGGGAAAAAATCATATAAATCATTTGTCAAATTAACTTACAAAAGATTGGTATAATAATATATAGCAGTTTCCAGTTTTGTGTTAATTTGTATAAAACTAAATTTAGTTTATAATAATCATTATATTATGATAGTTATTCAAATGTATTACAGATGGGAGATGTTGATGCTCAATATAACATTTTAAAATACAGAATAAACAATAGATATACAAGTAAGCCAGTTCTTGTACAGTTTGAAGCTGATGAAAATGTAAGTAAATTTTAATTTTCTGGTTTTGAATGTTATGTTATGATGAGACAGCAGATTTTAGGCAAATGCCTATTTTTTCCTTAGCATATACATGGCTAAGATTTTGTATGAACACTTCTCATGAACATTTAGACCAAAACAATGGTACAGTGGGTGATCGGATAACGAACACTTTCGCGAAAGATTTTTATGTTTGGACAATGAACACCCCACAGAACAAACACAAGAAGAAGTGATGTAAAGTAATGAATACCAATTGGTTTTCCTTGACTTTAGGCAATAATTCAAAACTTTTCGGAATGTGGGAGATGTCGACATCAACACTCAAGCCAATATATACTGATCGGATAGTATTCCTCCGACTTTGAAACTCTCCCTTGTACAGGTAGCCCTCGGTTTACGCCGCAGTTCCGTTCCTACAAAAGCCGGCGTGAAACGAATCCATATTTACAGTGAGGTATAGGGTTAGGTTCTACATAATTGAAAAATAAGCTAATAATTTTGTTTATTAATACAATATAATACAAAATGCATATAAATTTAATTTTTAAAATGTATTTTATTATAAAATAAAGTGAAATGTTTTTATTAAAATATTTTAGTTTCGGATCTTACATTTTTTGGAAAAAAGTATTCATCTTTAACTGTTTACATTTTTGTTTTCTTTCATTGAGAATTTTGGAATATGGTCGAATGGATGCGATGATGCTCCTTTTTACATTTGCACTTTGCTCCCAATCATTATCTAACTCACAACGTTCATCCGTCAAACTTTCCATAGTTGAAAGGATACGTTAACCCAATGTAGAGCTACAGACGAGCGGAGACACTGATTGGTCAACCACCGGTCGCCCAATGTTTTCCTGAACGAACTGATACGGGATACATTCATTGGCGCTATGGATTCGTACGCCATTTATTGGACTATTAAGTTTAATAACTTGACTTGTGGGTACCTAAATGTTTAGTATTTTAATATTAATTTAATGCAAATGTACACATACCCAATAATATTAAACAGAAAAAATAAATATATTCAATAAAAATCTTTGTTTTAATGAATCTACAATGTTGCGGCTTGGCAAATATGTCAACACTGAAGTGATAATCAGTCTAGCATAGGGAAAATCGGGGAATTACACCGTGAAACGGCGAATTGCACAGCGNTCATGTTTCTTCAGTTTAACGCAAGACTGTGTACGCATGTATTTTTATTATTACATATAAATAAACGTAGTAAGAAAGTATAGCCTATATTTTTTATTTTGGGGAGTCTCCAGAATGAATTAATCAAATTCCCATTAAAACCCATGGTAAATCGATAATCGGTTAACGAACAATTCGGATAGCAGACAAAGTCTTGGAATGGATTATGTTCATTAACCGATCACCCACTGTATTTACATATAAATAAACATAGTAAGAAAGTATATATTTTTTTATTTTTGGGGGTCTCCAGAATGAATTAATCAAATTCCCATTAAAACCCATGGTAAATCGATAATCAGTTAACGAACAATTCGGATAGCAGACAAAGTCTTGGAATGGATTATGTTCATTAACCGATCACCCACTGTATTTTATAATGTCTAAAAATGCTTATTTTGACGTTGCTGTCTATTTTTGCCTAAAACAAAGTTTAGTCTGTTTTATATTTTTAAAAAGTTC
>NW_019392504.1:0-1099 GCF_000671375.1 Centruroides sculpturatus
CAACTTCAACTGCATCATTGATATCAGCAGTATTGACCACTTCCTCAGTGATGTTAGCCAAAGAGGAGAATGCAGGCCAATCTGCCATTTCAAGTTTCCAGCATGGTGCACAGGCTGTTTCACAGCTTTCTCCGCCTCAATATTTTAAAAATACAGTGGTACCTCAGGTTACGAACGCCCCAGCATACGAAATTTTCAGGATACGACATGAAATTCGAACATATTTTTGCTCCACGATACGAACAAAAACTCACCATACGACGTTACATTAGTTCGCATTTTTCATTTGTTTNTAGCAGTGGGGTATCTTCTGAAAATCCCCCATGCTTTCTTTTGTCTTTTAAATGCTGCCTCGCAATTCTGATCCCACCATGGTTTTGGATGCTTTGGATATCTGGTTGATATTTTCCCCATTGTTTTTTCGGCTGCCTGAATAATACTGGAAGTGACAACTTCAACTGCATCATTGATATCAGCAGTATTGACCATTTCCTCAGAGATGTCGGCCAAAGAGGAGAATGCAGGCCAGTCTGCCATTTCAAGTTTCCAGCATGGTGGACAGGCTGTTTCACAGCTTTCTCTGCCTCAATATTTTAAAAATATTGGGAAATGGTCACTGGAAAGTGGATTAGATCCAACATCCCATGTAAACACTGAAAACAGGTTTGGTGTTGCTAATGATAGATCAATGGTAGTGAATGTTCTTGTTGGAGCTTGGAAGTATGTCACTTCTCCAGTATTAAATAAATACAGTTGGTGGTTACCTTAGAATATTTCGATGGCTCTGCCTCGACGGTTGATATTGTGACTGCTCCACATTGGATTGTGGCCATTGAAATCACCAAGTAAAAGGAATGGAGTTGGCAGCTGTCCAACCAAGGTATCCAATTCATCCTCATTGACTCTGACATCTGGTGGCAAGCACCAGCGCTGATCATTGACCTGGTGGCGAATATAGGAACGCAGAGGGAGGCATGTTTAGCAGGGTGGACCCCCGGCCACACAGAGATACCAATTAACAAAGAGGCTGATAGGGTAGCGAGGTTTGTTGAACCGAATGGCTCGGTTTGGAAACCGCTGATGCCGAAGGATGTGGCTT
>NW_019392505.1:0-2437 GCF_000671375.1 Centruroides sculpturatus
TTTTTTGTAAGTAATTAACTACATCATTTCTATGTCATATAAAAAAATTTATGATTCAATTTAATTCATAAATTTTATTTAAATAAGAAAAGACTCTGTGTCATAAAATAAAATTTTCTTAAAGTGAGGAGGAGGTAAATTCAAAATAATTTAAACAGAAGAAATCACACACTCTGCGAGAGGGAGAAATTGCTCATCGCATGCTCTTTTTGGTCCAGCATGGACCCATTCAAGGTCATTACATTTCTTCCCATCCTTCCCAAAAACTTATAGTGGGAGAAGCAGAGTTTTGGCAGGAAAGTGGATCGTTGTTGATGGTGTTTTTGAAAACTCTACTTTAATTAACCAGTTGTTTGCAGGTCAAAAATATTGGGAGGGTTGTGTACTGGACACAATAACAATTGTTTAACCTATTCGATGTTGAAATTCTTCTCTGTTGCCTGTGACACCATGTTAAATTTTCATTGATGTTAAGCCTAACAATTTTTTTTTTTAAATAATAATCATGTTTACTGTGTCATTAAAAATTATTTTTTTATGTTGCACAAACAAAATAAATATATTGAAAAATATAAAAACAAAAAAAATTATATTTTAAAAGTTAATTTTAATATAAAAATTTTGACACACAGCAACATCTAGTATCAAAAATGTTCCAATGCAGACACGAAAATATTTGGGATCGCCCACGCAGGTCAATGAGGTCAACATGAAAATTTTCAAAAACAACACAAGACAGGTTAAGGCATGGATCTGTCTTTGTGTTATTAGAAGGAGGATAAGATGTAAACAAATAAAGCCTTGATGGTAATAATATTCCAAGTCAATATCTATCATTTTGGATAGCAACACACTCAAAATATTTGTGTTGAAGTTGATGCACTCAGTTTTCTTACACTCACTAAATAAACTGTATTGTTCAGCATTAGTCAGTTTGGGCTTTTCAGATTCCTTTTAAATTTTCTTTCCAATGGCATACATCTCTTACATTTCTGTTTGTATTTCCTTTGCAATTTCTTCAACATTATAAACATTTTCTTCAATCTACACAGTTATTGGCTTATAACTTTACAAATTCTATTTTATTGGTTATTATTGCTAAACAATATTGTAGATCCTGTCATTCTGTACAAATTGACACAAATTTTGACACACTATCTCTTTGTCATCCAAAGTTTTGCCGCCCAAATGCTGAACTGTGTTGAAGTTTTGATGTTCATGTTTAACTGCTACCCCCCTGCATGGCTGCACACCCCTACTCATCATTTTAAATATGAACATAAACCTCCTATCCAACAAAATTTAAATTGTTAGATCATCATCTATAGTTTATGAGATATTAGTGCAACAAATCTTGTCATTTGTCTGGTTGCTCCAGTTTTCGTAAACTTCTCTATACTGAACTGAATTTAAAATGTGTTCAGATCAAAAGGGAGCAAGAGTGGCAGACAGATTCCATGGTATTTGTGAATTCTGACTTTTCCTGATTTTTTCTGCTAAAAATCTTATTCCCTGACTTACCAGGTCTGTACAGACCCTGTTATAAAGAATGTTATTTATTGGGTTGTTTGGAAAGTAAGTTCATTTTTTCCATGGAAAAAAACACAATATTTTTATAATAAATAAATATTTTATTGAATTATATATCAACCACTTTGCTCGAATACCTGTTGTCATCGTTTCTGTCAGTAGCATGATTTCACATTCATAAAAGTTTTGATCGTTGCTTACAAAAAAACTGATCCAAGTGATTTTTGACATTGTCATTTCAAGTAAATGTCTTAGTTTAAAAAATTTTGTATAGATTGGAACAAGTAATAATCTGAGTGTGATCGATCTGGTGAATATGNAGCCTTAAAATGCTAGCTGTCAAAATATATAATGATAATATGGTTTAGAATGAAAATGGCAGGAAAAATACGACTAATCCGTCTAGTGGTAAAAAAAACAAACTCACTTTCTGAACAACCTAATAAATTATGTTGCATTAATTTTAACTCAATTACATAGCCACATGCATTGTTCTCCTTAGCATCTTACATATCAAGCAATCAGGTCCACTAGAATATAATGTGAACAAAATATTAACTATGCAAAAGAGATCCTGATTTCTTTCATTATGTGAATATAAAAATATACTAATTCTTTTTTTTTATTATTTTTATTTATATTTATTTTTTATTTTAGTGTTGTGATTGTGCAATGCACTGCTAGTACACTGAACACTCCAGTAGAGATTGCAACATTTCTTACTAACTAATGACAAGGAAAAAAAATAATAAAAGCATCTCACTCCTTTGTGTAAAAATCAAATCTCCAACTACTAAAATTAATAGTAACCCAACTTCAGTGAAGACAATTTAAGTAATTTACTTTTCAGTACTTTCATACAACTTTAAACCAGAAACAAATAATAAAATAAATATATATTTAATTG
>NW_019392506.1:0-406 GCF_000671375.1 Centruroides sculpturatus
TTCTTCACGTGTCTTACATAAAAATAGGTGCAAGATTTTTATAGAAAGTCCTTCCGGGAGGCAGAGAGCCTGCCCTAAAGGAAGTACAGTACAATTAAACCTGCGATAGCGACCAACTCTCAACAGCGACCATTACAAAATAATCTCCGAATAATGGCCATATCTTTTATGTTCCGTAAGTGGCCGTTGTTTACAAGTTTGACTGTATTTCCTTACTTTACATTTGTTGGAATTAATTAAATTTACAGTCGACCCCCTATAACACTGTTGATTTTTCCGTTTTATATGAATTCCATGTTGTACGAGTCACTTAGATTTTACAAATACGTGTGCCATTCACAGCCAGGCACACATATTTGTAAAATCTAAGTGACTCGTACAACATGGAATTCATATAAAACGGAAT
>NW_019392506.1:1916-3316 GCF_000671375.1 Centruroides sculpturatus
GTTTTATATGAATTCCATGTTGTACGAGTCACTTAGATTTTACAAATATGTGAGCCATTCACAGCCAGGCACACATATTTGTAAAATCTAAGTGACTCGTACAACATGGAATTCATATAAAACGGAAAAATCAATAGTGTTATAGGGGGGCCGACTGTACACGGCATTTTTTCCTCTTAACTTGTATCATTCTAAATTTCCCTTAAGATATTTTGATAAATAATTTTTGTTTTTAAATTTAAAGAAAAAAAACTCGTTAAATTTCCTGAAAAAATGTTAATTTCTATTTTAAAAATAGATTGAAAGACGTTATTGGTTGGAAGAATGTGACGTCCTGATATTTAAATATTATAACCAATTAAGTAATGAGCTTACATTTCTTTTTTGAATTTTGAATATTAGAAAGATAACCAATCAGAAAATTTGTAATTTTTAAATTTATAATTACAGAAACTAAATCATAATAATAATAATAAATTTAAAAAAAACTATTCGAATTGCTTTTAGTTCGAGATTAGATGACGTCAAGTGACGACATAGCAAATCTAACCACTTAGATCTCCGGATTTCAAAATTCGAATTTTCAAAAGTTAAATGAATCAAATTACCTTTTAAATAGGAAATTTTAACTTCTTATTAAATTTTAAAGCTCTTTACCTTTACAAAACATCCTAAAATTATACAATTTTCTATTTTTTTTTAAAAACAAAATAAGCGCTAAGTAAATTTATAAAGTTAAATTCGATCGAGTTAGCGAGTAAAGTTACAAAATAACACTACGTAATTTCGTAGAAGAGAGAAGAAAATTCAACGTAAGTTTAATATAATTTGGCCAAACTTTAATTTCTCCTAATTTTATAGTTTTAAATTTTTCTTTGGCTATGGAGACTCCTTTACTTTGCTTAACATCTATGCCTTTAAATATTAAACAAACTCTTGAGTGATATTAATTCGATTTTGATGTCATTACGAACCTTCTACAAGAAATATTCTAAATTCGATTATCGTTTTTTTTTATATTAAGCTTGAATTTTTTCTTATTTGAAAAAAATAAAAATAATAATTATTATTATTAAAGCTCGAATTATAACGATATCCTTACTCCCTCTGAGAATAAATCGAGTATGACTCGTGTTTTTCCGTTTATTTGAATATGGATGAAACATTAATAGGTAATTAAACTTCAAAAATTGCAAAATGAGATATTAAATTTAAAAAAATGCAGTAACCAATCAACTGTAAGAATTTAAATATTTGAAAAAAACGTATTTCTTTTCCGTTCACTTCATTGGTTCGTTAAGAGAGACGTAATAATAAAACTAATTTCAAATTTAAAATACGTCATTCGTTTATTCATTTCTATTGGATAATTCGAATTTAATTATAAAACCGTAAATCAT
>NW_019392507.1:0-2335 GCF_000671375.1 Centruroides sculpturatus
TATCAGAATTAAAAATATAAACACTAGAAATTATAAATTTAACTGTTTACAATACAAAGTGTTTATAACCTTATGAGATTACTTTAAAATATGCCAAAAGTCACAAAAACAAGTGTTTACCTTTTCAAATTTGAATCTGGAGCAGTTATACCAAGGTGTTTATATGATAAAACTTAAATTCATTCATTCTAACACATTTTGTTACATATGGTAATCTCTTGTCTCTGAGACAATGTAAACAGTATTATGTCAATTATGATATCCCAAATAAATTTTAATTTTCAAAGGTGGGAAAAAAACTAAAATATCTGTGCTAAATCAAAAATTATTTGTTTAATAATATAAAATTTGAACATAAAAATTTTTAAAGAATTACTAAAATATTTTCAAAAATTTGCTATGAAAAATCAGAAATCATTTATGAAATAAATGAAAACATTTCAAGAATAGAATTGCTTGATTACATAATTTTATTTTTAAGTTATTTGAAAATGATGTAATAATCATATTTAGTAAAATAATTCAGATAATATTCATTGTATAAACAAGATTTACTTAAATTTTACACATCTATTTGATAAAAATAAATAAATTTATTAAATATAAATGAAAGCAACTTGCAAACATAACTTACATTTTCTTGATCACCACAATCCCCACAATGCATTGTTTCAATACAAATTTCAAAATTCCCTTTCATGTAATCTGGATTCTGTAATTTTAGAAGAATATTTATTACAAAATTTTTAAAAATTTACAGAAAATTAGAGAATTAAAAAAAATTGACTTACTGTTATCACTGGGAAGAACATTTGCATTAAGAAAAGAAAAAAGAAACTTATTAAAAATCTATGAATTTAAGATCAAACTAAACATCAATAGTGTATACACAAAGGATATTATCAGGTAAAAAAATTGTGTTTAACAAAATGACCACTATATATATATATATATACACACACAAAATTATATTATATTATATATATATAAATTTGAAAATTAATACAAAGTGTTTATGGCTTGAAAACCAAATGAGGACTTTTGCTTGTAATATTTTGTTGGATCAGTATGACATTGCATGTTTAACATAAAATTGGTTACATGGTTTGATTTCCTCTAATGAGTATTTCTCACCTTACAGATACAGGTGATCAATTAGAAGGTAGTGTTTTAATTGCAATGCCAAGTTGCTTACCTGTTACTAAAGTTGAATTTGAAACAATTATAAAGAACAGTTGTGGATTAGAATTATACTACCTGGTAAAGCAATATTAATTGGTAATCACTATTTCCCTCCTGATACTTCCTATAAAAGTTTGAAATCAATATCTTGAAGATTTAAATATCTTCTTAGAAGATATAGATGAAATAGTCATTCTAGTGGATGATTTTAATCTCTACACTCTTGATAATTGCAAAAAAATTGCAATTAAAATTTTTAGTGGAAGATTTAAAACCATCCAAATTATATCAGATCTTCAAGCAATATAGTAAAAATTACACTACATGAAGATCTGATAGTATAATTTTTGCAAAAATTTAGAGATTTAATTCTTGTAAAAAGTAAAAAAAATCTCAAACTTGAAGCTTTACTGTAAGATTGTACTATCTGTTTGGATCTAATTTGCTCACATAAACTTTGTTGAGACGTATGAATCCCTTGGTCCCAATGGATATATATCATTCAGCACCTATAGCAAAATTGTTGGTTCAAGTAGATAATAGCCTGACAAGCTCACCAAATTTTCCTATTTATAATTATAAGAAAGCAAATTATTCTAAACTTTATTCTTGACCTTCAACAGAACAGTGGGAAGTGGGGTAAATAAAAATTTAATTTTTTACAGCTTACTATATACAGGAATATGGNAATTTTTAGAAGACTAGCTGAGACCAAACAGTTACATTAGCATGTTTTTTAATTTTTGGAACCTAACCCTCCTTTTCGTATTAGTTCTTTGTTTCATATAACATGGATTCGCATAACACGGCAATTTTTTGGAACGTAACTACCATGTTATATATACAGGGGTTACCTGTATGCACAATGTATTTATAAATAGGAAATTTATAAATACATTATAAATAAATTCAATTTCAGATCTGTTACAATCTGAAATTGAAGTTCCTGTTTTGTTAATTAAAATAATTACATCTGAAAGTTCCTGTATCTACTAGGAGCTATTTTAGGTTTAAAATTCCTTTGTACAAATTTAATACTACTCAAATATAGCTATTCATAAACTGGCAGCACGATAATTGCTTAAAATGGAAATTTAGTTATAAGTGAGTTTTGGCAGGTATCATATTCAAGTTATTTAATATTGAATGTTAA
>NW_019392508.1:0-5089 GCF_000671375.1 Centruroides sculpturatus
TAAAATCATGAATGATATTCTAATTTTATCATCATTTGTTAATTTTCAAATAATATAAATAAGCAGAATTGACTTTTAATAGCTTTGATCAAACAGTTTTTAACATGCAAAAATAAATATAAAGTATTTCATATGTATTTATACAGTACGTAATCATAAATTTCATAAATGCACATTCACAATTCTAATAATCAAAAATCTCACATAAAATTTTAACTAAATGTAATATGATAAATGTGTGCAGAAGTATACTCAAACACTTTAATGTGCTAACAAACATTAAAAAATAGTAAAATCAAATAAATTATAAACCTTTCCTCAAAAAAAAAATCAAAATGTATCATCTAACAAATATTTTACATAGTCACTTTCTTGCAAATTTACTAAAATATTCAAAATTATCAACATAATCATGCTACATAATGATATAACTGTATATATATATATATATATCCTTTAATTTTACTTATTCACTATCATTCAGTTATAACACTTATGAATAAGTAAAAACAAATTTTTTATAGTTTCTTCAATTATAAAATGAAGGAGTAAAGTTTAAAAGGTAATAAAATAGAAATTTTGTACATTTCAATAATATAAAATTTCTTGTCTAATTTTTTGTATTATTATAAAAATACATTTCTTCTGTTATGCATATATTCAATTTTTTCCTTTGTGAAATTGAATAAATCTTTAATATATCACCAATATCATCTTTCGATTTAAATGCATGAATTTTTAGCTTTTTCTCAAAGTTTCCATAAATTATCCACATAACGTGTCTTTAATTTGTTATAATTTTAATTCATTTGGTTATTTTTACATTTTTTGATAATGTTCAATAATAAATATCTATATTCTTCTTCTTGTGTCGATTCCAGCCATCTTTGGACCACGTACAAACAACTAATTATGACTTGCTTTTCCCTCTTCCCTTCCCTTTGTTCTTCTTCCTCTCTTTCCAATACCTCTTCATTCTCTCGCTCTGCTGTTGTCTTTGCTCCTGAGTGAAGAGTCTTCCACGTCTGTTATTTTCCTTTTCCTGAAAACCCTTGAAGTTCTTTATTTTGTTTCTAAACCTTTCCCTGTTCTGGATATCTTCTTCCAATATGCCCATTTCTGCCATGTCTTTTTGAGTGTCATTGATCCATTGATTCTTATTCTTTAGGTTGTTGAAATACATAAAAATTTGTTTCGTTAGCCTATTTTCCCCCATTCTCTTTATATGCCCAAAGAAGCTTACTCGCCTTCTCCGAATTGTATCCGAGAGTCTTGGGATTTTTTGATAAAGCTCTTTATTGCTCCTTAGCACGTAGTTACCATGTTCATCTATTTTTGGCCCCAGAATTTTCCGAAGGATCTTCCTCTCTTTTTTCTCCATATTTTCTATTTCTCCCATTTTAAGAGTAGCAATACCTTCTGCTGCATAAAGTGCTTGCGGTTTTATCACTGCGTTATAATGTCTAATTTTTGCATTAATGGAGATTGATTTTTTGTTGTAAATGTCTTTGGAAAGTTGATAGGCAATTTCCAACTTCCGTGTCCTGGCACAATTTGCTGCTTTAGACAACCCATTTGTTTCAATAATTTCTCCAAGATATTTAAATTTTGATACTTTGTTAATTTCTCCAAAATCCGTTTTTAGTGATTTTGGGGCACCTGAAATATTTGTTATGTACTCTGTTTTGGACGTAGAGATTTGTAAACCTGCTTTCTTCGCAATTTTTCCTAGGAGGTTAATTTGGGTGATGGCTGAGTTCACATCCTTAGCCAAGGCCGCGAAATCATCTGCAAAAGCCAAGCCGTTGATTTTTACTCCTTTGTGTTTGGTTCCTAATTTAATTTGATTATTTATCCCAGCTTCTTGTAATGCTTTTTCCCATTCTCGAATGATCTTTTCTAGCACACAGTTAAAGAGTATGGGTGAGAGACCATCTCCTTGCCGAACTCCAGTTTTGATTTCGAATGGCTCAGAAATTTCTCCAAGAAATTTTACTTTAGATTTAGTATTTGTAAGGGACTGTTTAATTAAATTTATCAGCTTATCATCTACACCAAATTCATTAAGTGTAGCGAACAAGGTTGGTCTATCAATGGAATCATATGCTTTTTTAAAATCAACAAAAGTGACAACATAGTTGNACTGGAATTCTTTCGGATGATTGACTTTCAGAAAATCGACGCTCTACTGTATATAGTTAAGCGGGACCACTAGCCTCTAAAATTCCATATCTGGTCTCAATTTTCATCTAACTTTGTTCTCAAGATAAGGTAAAACTTTTGAATTGAAATCTTGTGATTTCAGTCAAGACCGTAACTTCCTAAATAGTTAATTACGGCTTCCAGCCCCTAGGCTTTCCGTATCTGCTCTTGATTTTCTTCTATCTAACTCCATTCTCAAGATTAATGAAGGACAAACAGATGGATGACGGCAGGAATGTATAGGTCTACAATTTGAAAATTGTAGCCCATATTTAGAACAAAAATTTATAAGACTATTAAACACTTATAAATTCTTCATATTTTGGAAAATCTTTTATGTAAAAGAATTCATTAAAAATGCAAATGATATTTTTACTGTAATATTTTATTATAGGCTCTTTATTTTTAAACTCTTTCCACCCTGTGGCACTATGCAGGTATTCTTTCATCATGAATTCAGCTTTGCCCACAATGGGGGCAGGTGATGAGAGAAGGGCCAATGTATTTAGGCAGATCCCCCAAGAAAAGTTCAAAGGGGTTATTTGATTTTATTTTAAAGCAATAAGCTGCATAACACAAGCACAAAGAAGGCAATCTCTAAACAGAAATTTTTGAAAGTTAGTCTTTGTTTACAACAATATCAAGCTCTTTGCTATCTGTTTTTATTCCTATCAGATATTAACAGGATAATAAATTTAAAATATTTTCTTATGTTGAATTCTTGTTGAATATGCAATTTAAAACTTTTTAAGTTAACAAATTCAACATTGCAAATAACTAAGACATAAATAAAAGATTTGTTATCAACATTAACAAATTAATGTATTATAATTATAGAACAAATATGGAAAAAATCTAAATAACAAAAAATATTTCATAGTTTTTCTAATTAAAAACAATCTCAAAATTCTACATGTCTATACATGTATGAAATCTTAAAAATAGCTTTGAGACCAAATCAATAATTTATAAAGAAATATAAATTTAAAAACTGGAATTTATTTACATACTAAACACCAAAATCAATATACAGGTATCCCTTGCTTAATGCAGGATTTGATTAACATGCAGAATTAATTGTGGCAATCTCTTTATATACATGACAAAAATTTTAATTAATGTGGCTTTACCAGCACATTTTTTGTCTTTACTTAACATAGATACCATATTTCATTAACATGATTTTGATATATGTGGTAGCATCAAGGGATTAATTAACTGCATTAATCAAGGGGTACATGTATAATTACTAGTTTTGAAAATAAAAGTACAGTAATACCTCGACTTATGCGATTTTCAAATCACGTTGATTTGTCTTTTGTTTGAGTGCCACGCGACTCTTGATTACTCCCCCCCACACTATTGTTCAGCTTACATGTTCAGACGTGTCGCGAGGAATTGACACACAGCTACAATTTATTTTGTATTACAGGCATACCTCGCCTTACGTCGGTAATTGGTTCCAGGAAAGCGACGTAAGTCGAATATACTTGTCTCCGAATCTACTTGTCACTAGGCTAAACCATAAATTACCATTTCCGGTTCTGTATTTTATTTATTAATGCATTTTTAATAATATATGGCTAATAAGGATCTATTTTAGCTTACAAACAAATAAATTTTAGTTTTTAATATAGTACTAAGACTTCAATATTTGTGTATTATAGTATTAAGACTTCAATATTTGTGGCAGACAGACGTAAAGTCGAATAAAATGACTTAAACTTGATTTTTATTTTTCCATATACTTTTTTTGACAAATGACGTATAATCGGGAACGACGTAACTCGAAACGACGTAAGTCGAGGTATACCTGTATTTATTTCTGTGTTTGTTATATCTACGGAGACTCGAGAGACTCTATGTGGTGATTTCTTGTAACCATTAACGAATCAAATGATGAGATAAGATTAATGAGAACATTTATTAGCTTACATACATCCGACTTGTATTTTACACAAATTGCGAAATTATACCCCGACTTATGCGAATTTGACCTATGCGGTTATCGCTCTGTCCCATCTATCGCGTAAGTTTGGGGTATTACTGTATAAATATTTTGAAATATAGAAATGACTACCTTGATTAGAATCAAAACATATAAATGTTTCTAATCAAATGATAGAACTAGATTTTTATCAAGCTACAATATTCGACATGGCTTAATTAGCCATATTGTAACTCAATAAGAATATGGCTGTATCTGTGGATTAGAATTAAAACAATTGCAAAGTTTTTAACTTAAAGTTAAAATAACTTTTTTATCTGTAAAACCTACAAGTTTTATTTTCCACCATATACTTAAAACATTCTCAAAAGGTTATTATTATTTACAATCCTGTTTGCAATACTACCTTGCAAGTGATATAAAATAAGAATTTAAACAATGTAATTACATCAGTCATATCATAGTTGTGTTTACTATGAAAATTAAAAGAATGCAATTTCTCAATACTCTCAGTTTTGAACAAACGAAAGTATTTTATAAATAGCTATCATTATTCTGCAACTTCCGCAATTTGAATTTTTACTTATTTAAATTATTGAATTTGTCTTCAATAACTTTTATTATTATTATTATTATTGTTACGTTTTGTGAGTTATATTCGGTTCACACCGGTGGCTGTGTACTATGCCGGACCAAAGTCAAGGCATAGCAACCAAAACAAACCTAAAATTAAAGAAGTGTGTCAGTGTGTGTGTCTGTATTCAGAAATTTCCTAACAATGTGGCATGTATTCAATATAATGGCCTTCTGTAGTGTGATGTATGTATTTCTACTCAATTGTAATGTTCCCAGGCTTTTGTGTAGTGTGTGTGGTATCACACCTGTACAGGAGAGAACAACAGGTACAATAAGCACCCTATCCATCCTCCACAGATGCCT
>NW_019392508.1:6428-6976 GCF_000671375.1 Centruroides sculpturatus
TAGTTTCTGGCATGATGTGACATTTTCTGCATGTGTCATTTGTGAGTGTTGTATCTTTGAGTATGTGTTTTCTGTAGTTTTTAGTATTTATGACCTGATCCTGTATGGCAATCATGAATCCTTCCGTCTCCCCAAAGAGGCATCCCCGATCTAACCAGCTGTTTGACGCAGTTTTGTCAACAAAATCCTGGGCCAGGTCATAAGGATGCCTGCCATGGAGTGCCTTTCGAGCCCACGATTGCTTGATGGTGTCTATGCTTTTTGTGTGTTGTGTCATGTCTGTATGTTATGAGTGTAAGTTTAATGGTGTGTTATTTGAATCTGCTAGAGTTACTGCTTTATGTAATTGTAATGTTTCTTGTTTCCTGAAGAAAAACTCTCACAGTGACTGTATTTGTTTGTAGTGAAGGTTAACTATGTCAATCAGGCCACATCCGCCATCTTTACGTAGAAGGGTTAATCTTTCTGTGGCAGATTTAGGATGATGCTGTTTATGCTTAGTAAGTGTTGTTCTTGTTTTCCTTTGGAGTTGCTCGAGATCTGTGTGA
>NW_019392509.1:0-1392 GCF_000671375.1 Centruroides sculpturatus
GCAAACATTTCTACCACATTCCTGACAAATTGATTTTGTCCTACTGTTTTTGTGTTTGCCACAAATAAAACAAATTCCAGGTTTTTGCTGCTACTTTGGATGGCTCTTGGTTTCTCTTATATTTTTCCAAAAATATAGACTAATATAAATTTAAAAATTTATA
The DNA here is from genome assembly GCF_000671375.1 of Centruroides sculpturatus. Classification (NCBI taxonomy): domain Eukaryota; kingdom Metazoa; phylum Arthropoda; class Arachnida; order Scorpiones; family Buthidae; genus Centruroides; species Centruroides sculpturatus. The sequence continues at coordinate 164 of NW_019392509.1, forward strand.
AAACGTACAACATTGTTAATTTAATATATTTGATGAATAAAGTTGCAAATATTGACCTACTTTATTAAAAAAATTAAAAACATAAATATAAAACTATGTTGATATTTTATTTACATGGCAGGGCATGCAGCAGCAGTTACAAAGTGAATTAAGTACGATTTGATTCAAACTCCAGTAACAACTAAATAACTGACCCAATTTCATAAACACGTTGTAACGTGTAATATGAATTGAGAATTCTATGACGTACTTCCGCAATAATTAAGTACAACGTCAAACAAAAGACATTATCTTTATTTTCTGGCAATTTTCCATAGTCGCATTCACCGAAGGGTTAATGTAAAGATCTGATACTGTTTGGATTATGTTTTATTTTAACCCAAAAGTTTTTTTAACTGAAAATCTTTCTGAAGTGAATGAATTGAAAAAGTTTTTTCTAAGTGAAATTATTTCTAAAACAAAAATAAAGAAAATTTATAAATGAAATGTATACTAAAGGATATTGAAAACGCCTAAGAAAAAGATTCGAAGAAAAATATTATAAAATTGTTAAAAAGCAATTTATTTCCTAAAGAAAATTCGAAGTATATGTTTAAAAAACGAATTTAGGAACCTGGCTTCAAGCTTATACTTCAAATCTGGGAATGAAATGAAGAAGTATTTTCCAGTGACATGAAATTAACTGAGAAAATGTAAGGACATAACGATTTCTTACATGGTTATATTGATAAAAATGATGTTGATCTAAAGGTTTATCATAATATTTCTCATTCAACAATTTTAAAAGATAATAATATTGTATTTAATTTACAGAATTATCAATATTTTTGACAAAAATAGAACGATCATTTTTATATATTTTAAAATAGATACAGTAGAGCGTCGTTTATCCGAATCAATTGGGGACTGGGGTGGTTCGGATAACTTATTTTTCGGATAACGAATCATGTACGAAAAAATATATTAATTTATCCCATGTTGAAATTTCTCTCCGTTGCGTGTCGCTTTGCGTTGAATTTTCGTCAATGTTAAGCCTAACGAAGACTATTGTATCGTTAAAAATTATTTTTTTATTTTGTACAAACAAAATAAATTTATTGAAAAATATAAAAACAATAAAAAATTATACTTCAGATGTTAATTTAGTATCAAAAACGTAAAATATTTGAGTAGCCCGAGAAATAGCCGAAGATTGCAGCGCCACAGCACTAGCGAAAATTTAAATTTGC
>NW_019392509.1:3667-4797 GCF_000671375.1 Centruroides sculpturatus
GAATTATAACAAAACCTGCCAATTCAATATAAATGGAAGCAAAATATTATATGGAATTGAACGAAAATGAAAATTTGCTTGATAATTCAACTACGCTTGTTGGAGAACAATAAAAACACTACACTCAACAAGCCACCAATAAAACTCAACTGCCTAACCTATAACCAAAGTCTCCTTTTATTTTGTTTTTAAAAAAAAGCGCTTGACAAACTTGCCTTGCATGCCGAAGTTGCCCCGGTCTCCCCTATGTAATTTAAGTTAAATTATAACTTTTAAAATTGAAAGGATTATGCTTTACATTTTCGTTAAATGCCAAATCAAAAACTAATCTGAGAGTTATTCTATTTATATAAATAATTAACCCGATAGAAGGGGAAAAATCGCACCACCCGATTTATTTACTAAAATATTCTTTTTGGTATTTACTGGAATATGTCTCTCACTCAGTTTCCTGATAACATTTTAAATTTTCTTAATTTACAAACTTCGGCCGATATGTTTCCTCGAAACAAATGATCACATATTTTGCATAAAACATTGATTTTATTGAGAGGAGCTTCTTTCAGTGTTGCTCTTCTCTGTGACAGTGTAGTCTTTGCCAAAAGTGCTAACATGTAATAATTTTTTTTTTACATTTTTTCATTTTAACAGTAAATTTATCCAAAGAATACGTTGTTTATCAGGAAAACACGAATCTCTCACACAAAATTTTTTATCCGTTTTAAAATGAAAATCCAATAAAAATAACCAAATTTCTTTTTTGTTGCTTTTTTGTATGCATCCATAAAAAAATTAAATTTTTCTGCTAAAGCTTGACGACTCAAACAATTCATCTGACTCTCATCACGATTATTTTAAAATAAAATTAAATAACGAGTATTTAAACTTCTATTTGTCATAATCTTATTTTCAGGAAGAATTGGCATTATTAAAGTCACACTTACATTACAGTGATGCGATTCCATGGTAAACAAAAATGTTGTTTTTGGAAACAGTTGATGTATCAGATCATCAATTATTATTAAATCCTATTCATGGACAGAGTCTGGTAACCCATACATAAATGTTATACCTTTTTTTTTTTAAAAACAGTAGATAACACCACATAATCTTCTTAAGAGGATTTTCAT
>NW_019392510.1:0-1659 GCF_000671375.1 Centruroides sculpturatus
GTAAATATATAAATAACTATAATAGAATAATAATTGATTTAAAAAAATGTAGTTTTATTTGCACTTTACTTTTGAGGATAGACGGCGGTGGAGGTGTAAACTGGTAGTGGAGTAGAGGGAGAAGGGCTATGATACTAAAACTTAACTTACATAACATAATGTAACAATAACTTAAAAATAATTTAGTAAAGATAAAAAAATTAGTGTTGTTTTTTATATTTTTTTGTTTTAATTTTTATTCGCTGCTTTTTGCTTTTTTTTCCTTCACTTCCACCAGAACTTTCACTGGCTAGAGGTCGCTCAGTAAAATATCTATCCAAAGAGGTTTGGCTTTGCCTACTTTTTAAAATGTTTCTAAAATGACTTAGGCAAATGTCATTACTCCGAGCGGCAATACGGCCAGTGTGAACCNCGCTGCGAACTAGTGTAACGTCGTATGGTGAGTTTTTGTTCGTATCGTGGAGCAAAAATATGTTCGAGTTTCATGTCTTATCCTGAAAATTTCGTATGCTGGGGCGTTCGTATCCTGAGGTACCACTGTACTGAAATCTTGCAAGTGGAATCAATCCTTAGGGTACGTCCTACGTGGCAGCGTCCAGCGACCGCGAGCGTAAACGCGCTTCCAAGCGGAGCGAACAAACTGGTTCAAGCAAATGTGCGTGTCCGAAGTAACCGCGTTTACGTGCAACGATCACCAGATGATACTTCTACACACACGTGCAGGAAACGTACGATTAAATATCCAGATGGCACAACGCGCTGATTGGTCAGCTGAATGACGTCAACCTACTAAAATCGGAAATGTTGATCGATTAGCCTAAACTTTGTATTGGTTGTTGTTGTTGTTGTGAAAGCAGGCAGACATTATATCATAGTTATAGACATTTCATCTAAAACTTGATAAAAGGCACTTATTTACAGTGGCGTAGAGTGGGTGCCAGCCGCCCGGGGCGGAGGAAAATTTCGCCGCCCCCTTATTTAGGTATCTCAATTTAAAAGACTAAAATTCAGTTTCGTCACAGAATATGTAATGAAAAATTCCGTGCTCATTTCAATCGGTCCGAATCGTAGGTGCGACAAAAATATGAAATGAAATGATCCAAATTTTTACAAGATATTATTATTATTTATAGTGAAATTTTGCCGCGCCCTAAAAAGTGCCGCCCCCACTACGCTACGCCACTGCTTATTTATAATTTCACTAGCTCTTGTGTGTATTGACATTTTTTATGTTACCTTTGTATTTAACATAAAATTCCTTATTGGGNCTTATTTAGGTATCTCAATTTAAAAGACTAAAATTCAGTTTCGTCACAGAATATGTAATGAAAAATTCCGTGCTCATTTCAATCGGTCCGAATCGTAGGTGCGACAAAAATATGAAATGAAATGATCCAAATTTTTACAAGATATTATTATTATTTATAGTGAAATTTTGCCGCGCCCTAAAAAGTGCCGCCCCCACTACGCTACGCCACTGCTTATTTATAATTTCACTAGCTCTTGTGTGTATTGACATTTTTTATGTTACCTTTGTATTTAACATAAAATTCCTTATTGACAATAAGGTGGTTCTTCATGTCTTGGCAAAAACTGAAAACATCACGCTACTGGGCAAAGAAGTTATTAAAGTAGCACAATATCTCAGTACTACCCGCA